>NW_027278514.1:0-185299 GCF_030028105.1 Mobula birostris
TCACTCATGTGCACTCTCTCATCTCCCTCTGAGATTCCACCAACAATCTCACTGCTGTACACTCTCTCATCTCCATCTGAGATTCTACCAACAATCTCACTCCTGTACACCCTCTCATCTCCATCTGAGATCCTACCTACAATCTCACTCCTGTACACTCTCTCATCTCCATTTGAGATTCTACCAACAATCTCACTCATGTACACTCTCTCATCTCCATCTGAGATTCCACCTACAATCTCACTCCTGTACTCTTTCTCATCTCCATTAGAGATCTTACCAACAATCTCACTCCTGTACACTTCCTCATCTCCATCTGAGATTCTACCAACAATCTCACTCCTGTACACTTTCTCATCTCCATCTGAGATCCTACCTACAATCTCACTCCTGTACACTCTCTCATCTCCATCTGAGATTCTACCAACAATCTCACTCATGTACACTCTCTCATCTCATCTGAGATTCCACCTACAATCTCAGTCCTGCACGCTCTCTCATTTCCATCTGAGATTCTACCAACAACCTCACTCCAGTACAACCCACTCATCTCCATCTGAGATCCTACCAACAATCTCACTCCTGTACACTCTCCAATCTCCATCTGAGATCCTACCAACAATCTCACTCCTGTACACTCTCTTATCTCTATCTGAGATCCTACCAACAATCTAAATCCTGTACACCCTCTCATCTCCATCTGAGATCATGCCAATAATCTCACTCCTGTACACTCTCTCGTCTCCATCTGAGATTCTACCAACAATCTCAGTCCTGCACACCCTCTCATCTCCATCTGAGATTCTAACAACAACCTCACTCCTGTACACCCTCTCATCTCCATCTGAGATCCTACCTGCAATCTCACTCCTGTACACTCTCTCATCTCCATCTCAGATTTTACCAACAATCTCACTCCTGTACACTCTCTCATCTCCATCTGAGATTCCACCAACAATCTCACTCCTATACACTCTCTCATCTGCATCTGTGATTCTACCAACAATCTCACTCCTGTACACTCTCTCATCTCCATCTGAGATTCCACTAACAATCTCACTCCTGTACACTCTCTCATCACCATCTGAGATCCTGCCAACAATCTCACTCCTGTACACTTTCTCATCTCCATCTGAGATTCTACCAACAATCTATCTCATGTAAACTCTCTCATCTCCATCTGAGATTCCACCAGCAATCTCAATCCTGTACACCCTCTCATTTCCATCTGAGATCTTACTTACAATCTCACTCCTGTTCACTTTCTCATCTCCATCTGAGATTTTACCAATATTCTCACTCCTGTACACTCCATCATCTCCATCTGAGATTCCACAAACAATCTCACTCCTGTACACTGTCTCATCACCATCTGAGATCCTACGAACTATCTCACTACACTTTCTCATCTCCATCTGAGATCCTACCAACAATCTCACTCCTGTACACTCTCTCATCTCCATCTGAGATTCTCCCAACAATCTCACTCATATACACTCTCTCATCTCCATCTGAGATTCCACCAACAATCTCACTCCTGTACACTCTCTCATCTCCATCTGAGATTCTACCAACAATCTGACTCCTGTACACCCTCTCATCTCCATCTGAGATCCTACGAACGATCTCACTCCTGTACACTCTCTCATCTCCATCTGAGATTCTACCAACAATCTCACTCATGTACACTCTCTCATCTCCATCTGAGATTCCACCTACAATCTCGCTCCTGTACGCTCTCTCATCTCCATCTGAGATTCCACCAACAATCTCACTCCTATACACTCTCTCATCTGCATCTGTGATTCTACCAACAATTTCACTCCTGTACACCCTCTCATCTCCATCTGAGATTCTACCAACAATCTCACTCCTGTACACCCTCTCATCTCCATCTGAGATCCTATCTACAATCTCACTTCTGTACACTCTCTCATCTCCATCTGAGATTCTACCAACAATCTCACTCATGTACACTCTCTCATCTCCATCTGAGATCCTACCTACAATCTCACTCCTGTACACTCTCTCATCTCCATCTCAGATTTTACGAACAATCTCACTCCTGTACACTCTCTCATCTCCATCTGAGATTCCACCAACAATCTCACTCTTATACACTCTCTCATCTGCATCTGTGATTCTACCAACAATCTCACCCCTGTACAGCCTCTCATCTCCATCTGAGATTCTACCAACAATCTCACTCCTGTACACCCTCTCATTTCCATCAGAGATCCTACCTACAATCTCACTCCTGTACACTCTCTCATCTCCATCTGAGATTCTACCAACAATCTCACTCATGTACACTCTCTCATCTCCATCTGAGATTCCACCTACAATCTCACTCCTGTACGCTCTCAAATTTCCATCTGAGATTCTACCAACTACCTCACTCCTGTACACTCTCTCATCTCCAACTGAGATTCCGCCAACAATCTCACTCCTGTAAACTCTCTCATCTCCATCTCAGATTTTACCAACAATCTGACTTCTGTACACTCTCTCATCTCCATCTGAGATTCCACCAACAATCTCACTCCTACACACTCTCTCATCTGCATCTGTGATTCTACCAACAATTTCACTCCTGTACACCCTCTCATCTCCATCTGAGATTCTACCAACAATCTCACTCCTGTACACCCTCTCATCTCCATCTGAGATCCTATCTACAATCTCACTTCTGTACACTCTCTCATCTCCATCTGAGATCCTGCCAACAATCTCACTCCTGTACACTCTCTCATCACCATCTGAGATCCTACCAACAATCTCACTCCTGTACACTTTCTCATCTGCATTAGAGATCTTACCAACAATCTCACTCCTGTACACTTCCTCATCTCCATCTGAGATCCTACCAACAATCTCAGTGCTGTACACTCTCTCATCTCCAGCTGAGATCCTACCAAGAATGACAGTCGTGTACATTTTCTCATCTCCATCGGAGATTCTACCAACAATCTCACTCCTCTACGTCCTCATCTCCATCTGAGATGCTACCAACAATCTCACTCCTGTACACCTTCTCATCTCCATCGAAGATTCTACCAGCCATCTCACTCCTGTACACCCTCTCATTTCCATCTGAGATCCTACCTACAATCTCACTCCTGTACACTCTCTCATCTCCATCTGAGATCCAGCCATCAATCTCACTCCTGTACACTCTCTCATCTCCATCTGAGATTCCACCAACAATCTCACTCCTGTACACTCTCTCATCTCCATCTCAGATTTTACGAACAATCTCACTACTGTACACTCTCTCATCTCCATCTGAGATTCCACCAACAATCTCACTCTTATACACTCTCTCATCTGCATCTGTGATTCTACCAACAATCTCATTCCTGTACACTCTCTCATCTCCATCTGAGATTCTACCAACAATCTCACTCATGTACACTCTCTCATCTCCATCTGAGATTCCACCTACAATCTCGCTCCTGTACACTCTCTCATCACCATCTGAGATTCCACCAACAATCTCACTCCTGTACACTCTCTCATCTCCATCTCAGATCCAACGAACAATCTCACTCCTGTACCGCCTCATCTCCATCTGAGATTCCACCAACAATCTCACTCCTGTACACTCTCTCATCTCCATCTCAGATCCAACGAACAATCTCACTCCTGCACCACCTCATCTCCAGCTGAGATTCTACCAACAATCTCACTCCTGTACGTACTCATCTCCATCTGAGATCCTACCAACAGTCTCACTCCTGTACACTCTCTCATCTCCATCTGAGATTCTACCAACAATCTATCTCATGTACACTCTCTCATCTCCATCTGAGATTCCATCAGCAATCTCAATCCTGTACACCCTCTCATTTCCATCTGAGATCCTACTTACAATCACACTCCTGTACACTTTCTCATCTCCATCTGAGATTTTACCAATATTCTCACTCCTGTACACTCCCTCATCTCCATCTGAGATTCCAGCAACAATCTCACTCCTGTACACTCTTTCAACACCATCTGAGATCCTACCAGAATCTCACTCCTGTACACTCTCTCATCTCCATCTGAGATTCTACCAACTATCTCACTCCTGTACACTCTCTCATCTCCATCTGAGATTCCACCAACAATCTCACTCCTGTACACTCTCTCATCTCCATCTGAGATCCTACCAACAATCTCACTCCTGTACACCCTCTCATCTCCATCTGAGATCCTACCTACAATCTCACTCCTGTACACTCTCTCATCTCCATCCGAGTTTCTACCAACAATCTCACTCATGTACACTCTCTCATCTCCATCTGAGATTCCACCTACAATCTCACTCCTGTACGCTCTCTCATTTCCATCTGAGATTCTACCAACAACCTCACTCCTGTACACCCTCTCATCTCCATCTGAGATCCTACCTACAATCTCACTCCTGTACACTCTCTCATCTCCATCTGAGATCCAGCCAACAATCTCACTCCTGTACACTCTCTCATCTCCATCTGAGATTCCACCAACAATCTCACTCCTGTACACTCTCTCATCTCCATCTCCGATTCCACCAACAATCTCACGCCTGTACGCTCTCAAATTTCCATCTGAGATTCTACCAACAATCTCACTCCTGTACACTCTCTCATCTCCATCTGAGATCCTACCTTCAAACTCACTCCTGTACACTCTCTCATCTCCAACTGAGATTCCACCAACAATCTCACTCCTGTACACTCTCTCATCTCCATCTCAGATTTTACCAACAATCTCACTCCTGTACACTCTCTCATCTCCATCTGAGATTCCACCAACAATCTCACTCCTATACACTCTCTCATCTGCATCTGTGATTCTACCAACAATCTCACTCCTGTACACTCTCTCATCTCCATCTGAGATTCCACTAACAATCTCACTCCTGTACACTCTCTCATCACCATCTGAGATCCTGCCAACAATCTCACTCCTGTACACTTTCTCATCTCCATCTGAGATTCTACCAACAATCTATCTCATGTAAACTCTCTCATCTCCATCTGAGATTCCACAAGCAATCTCAATCCTGTACACCCTCTCATTTCCATCTGAGATCTTACTTACAATCTCACTCCTGTTCACTTTCTCATCTCCATCTGAGATTTTACCAATATTCTCACTCCTGTACACTCCATCATCTCCATCTGAGATTCCACAAACAATCTCACTCCTGTACACTGTCTCATCACCATCTGAGATCCTACGAACTATCTCACTACACTTTTTCATCTCCATCTGAGATCCTACCAACAATCTCACTCCTGTACACTCTCTCATCTCCATCTGAGATTCTACCAACAATCTCACTCATATACACTCTCTCATCTCCATCTGAGATTCCACCAACAATCTCACTCCTGTACACTCTCACATCTCCATCTGAGATTCTACCAACAATCTCACTCCTGTACACCCTCTCATCTCCATCTGAGATCCTACCTACAATCTCACTTCTGTACACTCTCTCATCTCCATCTGAGATTCTACCAACAATCTCACTCATGTACACTCTCTCATCTCCATCTGAGATCCTACCTACAATCTCACTTCTGTACACTCTCTCATCTCCATCTCAGATTTTACGAACAATCTCACTCCTGTACACTCTCTCATCTCCATCTGAGATTCCACCAACAATCTCACTCTTATACATTCTCTCATCTGCATCTGTGATTCTACCAACAATCTCACTCCTGTACAGCCTCTCATCTCCATCTGAGATTCTACCAACAATCTCACTCCTGTACACCCTCTCATTTCCATCTGAGATCCTACCTACAATCTCACTCCTGTACACTCTCTCATCTCCATCTGAGATTCTACCAACAATCTCACTCATGTACACTCTCTCATCTCCATCTGAGATTCCACCTACAATCTCACTCCTGTACGCTCTCAAATTTCCATCTGAGATTCTACCAACAACCTCACTCCTGTACACTCTCTCATCTCCAACTGAGATTCCGCCAACAATGTCACTCCTGTAAACTCTCTCATCTCCATCTCAGATTTTACCAACAATCTGACTCCTGTACACTCTCTCATCTCCATCTGAGATTCCACCAACAATCTCACTCCTATACACTCTCTCATCTGCATCTGTGATTCTACCAACAATTTCACTCCTGTACACCCTCTCATCTCCAACTGAGATTCTACCAACAATCTCACTCCTGCACACCCTCTCATCTCCATCTGAGATCCTACCAACAATCTCAGTACTGTACACTCTCTCATCTCCATCTGAGATCCTACCAAGAATGACAGTCGTGTACATTTTCTCATCTCCATCGGAGATTCTACCAACAATCTCACTCGTCTACGTCCTCATCTCCATCTGAGATGCTACCAACAATCTCACTCCTGTACACCTTCTCATCTCCATCGAAGATTCTACCAGCCATTTCACTCCTGTACACCCTCTCATTTCCATCTGAGATCCTACCAACAATCTCACTCCTGTACACTTTCTCATTTCCATCTGAGATTCTACCAACAACCTCACTCCTGTACACCCTCTCATCTCCATCTGAGATCCTACCTACAATCTCACTCCTGTACACTCTCTCATCTCCATCTGAGATCCAGCCAACAATCTCACTCCTGTACACTCTCTCATCTCCATCTGAGATTCCACCAACAATCTGACTCCTGTACACTCTCTCATCTCCATCTCAGATTTTACCAACAATCTCACTCCTGCACACTCTCTCATCTCCATCTGAGATTCCACCAACAATCTCACCCCTATACACTCTACCATCTGCATCTGTGATTCTACCATCAATCTCACTCCTGTACACCCTCTCATCTCCATCTGAGATTCTACCAACAATCTCACTCCTGCACACCCTCTCATCTCCATCTGAGATCCAACCTACAATCTCACTTATGTACACTCTCTCATCTCCATCTGAGATCCTGCCAACAATCTCACTCCTGTACACCCTCTCAGCTCCATCTGAGATCCTACCTGCAATCTCACTCCTGTACACTCTCTCATCTCCATCTGAGATCGTACCAACAATCTCACTCCTGTACACTCTCTCATCACCATCTGAGATCCTGCCAACTATCTCACTCCTGTACACTTTCTCATCTCCATCTGAGATCCTACCAACAATCTCACTCCTGTACACTCTCTCATCTCCAACTGAGATTCTACCAACAATCTATCTCATCTACACTCTCTCATCTCCATCTGAGATTCCACCAGCAATCTCACTCCTGTACACTCTCTCATTTCCATCTGAGATTCTACCAACAATCTCACTCCTGTACATCCTCTCATCTCCATCTGAGATCCTACCAACAATCTCACTCATGTACACTCTCTCATCTCCATCTGAGATTCCACCTACAATCTCACACCTGTACGCTCTCTCATATCCATCTGAGATTCTACCAACAACCTCACTCCTGTACACCCTCTCATCTCCATCTGAGATCCTACCTACAATCTCACTCCTGTACACTCTCTCATCTCCATCTGAGATTCCACCAGCAGTCTCACTCCTATACACCCTCTCATCTCCATCTGAGATTCTACCAACAATCTCACTCCTGTACACCCTCTCATGTCCATCTGAGATCCTTCCTACAATCTCACTTCTGTACACTCTCTCATCTCCATCTGAGATCCTGCCAATAATCTCACTCCTGTACACTCTCTCATCACCATCTGAGATCCTACCAACAATCTCACTCCTGTACACTTTCTCATCTCCATTAGAGATCTTACCAACAATCTCACTCCTGTACACTTCCTCATCTCCATCTGAGATCCTACAAACAATCTCACTGCTGTACACTCTCTCATCTCCATCTGAGATCCTACCAAGAATGTCAGTCGTGTACATTTTCTCATGTACATCGGAGATTCTACCAACAATCTCACTCCTGTACGTCCTCATCTCCATCTGAGATGCTACCAACAATCTAACTCCTGTACACTCTCTCATCTCCATCTGAGATGCTACCAACAATCTCACTCCTGTACACCTTCTCATCTCCATCGAAGATTCTACGAGCAATCTCACTCCGGTACACCCTCTCATTTCCATCTGAGATCCTACCAACAATCTCACTCCTGTACACTTTCTCATCTCCATCTGAGATCCTACCAACAATCTCACTCCTGTACACTCTCTCATCTCCATCTGAGATTCTACCAACAATCTATCTCATGTGCACTCTCTCATCTCCATCTGAGATTATACCAGCAATCTCACTCCTGTCTGCTCTCTCATCTCCATCTCAGATTCTACCAACAATCTCACTCCTGTACACCCTCTCATCTCCATCTGAGATCCTACCTTTAATCTCACTCCTGTACACACTCTCATCTCCATCTGAGATTCTACCAACAATCTCACTCATGTACACTCTCTCATCTCCATCTGAGATTCCACCAACAATCTGACTCCTGCAGACTCTCTCATCTCCATCTCAGATTTTACCAACAATCTCACTCCTGCACACTCTCTCATCTCCATCTGAGATTCCACCAACAATCTCACCCCTATACACTCTACCATCTGCATCTGTGATTCTACCATCAATCTCACTCCTGTACACCCTCTCATCTCCATCTGAGATTCTACCAACAATCTCACTGCTGCACACCCTCTCATCTCCATCTGAGATCCAACCTACAATCTCACTTATGTACACTCTCTCATCTCCATCTGAGATCCTGCCAACAATCTCACTCCTGTACACCCTCTCAGCTCCATCTGAGATCCTACCTGCAATCTCACTCCTGTACACTCTCGCATCTCCATCTGAGATCGTACCAACAATCTCACTCCTGTACACTCTCTCATCACCATCTGAGATCCTGCCAACTATCTCACTCCTGTACACTTTCTCATCTCCATCTGAGATCCTACCAACAATCTCACTCCTGTACACTCTCTCATCTCCAACTGAGATTCTACCAACAATCTATCTCATGTACACTCTCTCATCTCCATCTGAGATTCCACCAGCAATCTCACTCCTGTACACTCTCTCATTTCCATCTGAGATTCTACCAACAATCTCACTCCTGTACATCCTCTCATCTCCATCTGAGATCCTACCAACAATCTCACTCATGTACGCTCTCTCATCTCCATCTGAGATTCCACCTACAATCTCACTCCTGTACGCTCTCTCATTTCCATCTGAGATTCTACCAACAACCTCACTCCTGTACACCCTCTCATCTCCATCTGAGATCCTACCTATAATCTCACTCCTGTACACTCTCTCATCTCCATCTGAGATTCCACCAAAGTCTCACTCCTATACACCCTCTCATCTCCATCTGAGATCCTACCTACAATCTCACTTCTGTACACTCTCTCATCTCCATCTGAGATCCTGCTAATAATCTCCACCTGTACACTCTCTCATCACCATCTGAGATCCTACCAACAATCTCACTCCTGTACACTCTCTCATCTCCAACTGAGATTCTACCAACAATCTATCTCATGTACACTCTCTCATCTCCATCTGAGATTCCACTAGCAATCTCACTCCTGTACACTCTCTCATTTCCATCTGAGATTCTACCAACAATCTCACTCCTGTACATCCTCTCATCTCCATCTGAGATCCTACCAACAATCTCACTCATGTACACTCTCTCATCTCCATCTGAGATTCCACCTACAATCTCACTCCTGTACGCTCTCTCATTTCCATCTGAGATTCTACCAACAACCTCACTCCTGTACACCCTCTCATCTCCATCTGAGATCCTACCTACAATCTCACTCCTGTACACTCTCTCATCTCCATCTGAGATTCCACCAACAGTCTCACTCCTATACACCCTCTCATCTCCATCTGAGATCCTACCTACAATCTCACTTCTGTACACTCTCTCATCTCCATCTGAGATCCTGCCAATAATCTCACTCCTGTACACTCTCTCATCACCATCTGAGATCCTACCAACAATCTCACTCCTGTACACCCTCTCATCTCCATCTGAGATCCTACCTTTAATCTCAACCCTTGAACACTCTCTCATCTCCATCTGAGATTCTACCAACAATCTCACTCATGTACACTTCTCATCTCCATCTGAGATTCCACCTACAATCTCACTCCTGTACGCTCTCTCATTTCCAGCTGAGATTCTACCAACAACCTCACTCCTGTACACCCTCTCATCTCCATCTGAGATCCTACCTACAATCTCACTCCTGTACACTGTCTCATCTCCAACTGAGATTCCACCAACAATCTCACTCCTGTACACTCTCTCATCTCCATCTCAGATTTTACCAACAATCTCAATCCTGTACACTCTCTCATCTCCATCTGAGATTCCACCAACAATCTCACTCCTATACACTCCCTCATCTGCATCTGTGATTCTACCAACAATCTCACTCTTGTACACCCTCTCATCTCCATCTGAGATTCTACCAACAATCTCACTCCTGCACACCCCTCTCATCTCCATCTGAGATCCAACCTACAATCTCACTTCTGTACACTCTCTCATCTCCATCTGAGATACTGCCAACAATCTCACTCCTGTACACTCTCTCATCTCCATCTGAGATCCTACGAACAATCTCACTCCTGTACTCTCTTTCACTTCCATCTGAGATTCTACCAGCAATCTGATTCCTGTGCACCCTCTCAGCTCCATCTGAGATCCTACCAACAATCTCTATTCCTGTACACCCTCTCATCTCCATCTGAGATCCTACCAACAATCTCACTCCTGTACACTCTCTCATCTCTTTCTGAGATCCTACCAACAATCTAACTTCTGTACACCCTCTCATCTCCATCTGAGATCATGCCAATAATCTCACTCCTGTACACTGTCTCATCTCCATGTGAGATTCTACCAACAATCTCACTCATGTGCACTCTCTCATCTCCCTCTGAGATTCCACCAACAATCTCACTGCTGTACAATCTCTCATCTCCATCTGAGATTCTACCAACAATCTCACTCCTGTACACCCTCTCATCTCCATCTGAGATCCTACCTACAATCTCACTCCTGTACACTCTCTCATCTCCATTTGAGATTCTACCAACAATCTCACTCATGTACACTCTCTCATCTCCATCTGAGATTCCACCTACAATCTCACTCCTGTACTCTTTCTCATCTCCATTAGAGATCTTACCAACAATCTCACTCCTGTACACTTCCTCATCTCCATCTGAGATTCTACCAACAATCTCACTCCTGTACACTTTCTCATCTCCATCTGAGATCCTACCTACAATCTCACTCCTGTACACTCTCTCATCTCCATCTGAGATTCTACCAACAATCTCACTCATGTACACTCTCTCATCTCCATCTGAGATTCCACCTACAATCTCAGTCCTGTACGCTCTCTCATTTCCATCTGAGATTCTACCAACAACCTCACTCCAGTACACCCTCTCATCTCCATCTGAGATCCTACCAACAATCTCACTCCTGTACACTCTCCAATCTCCATCTGAGATCCTACCAACAATCTCACTCCTGTACACTCTCTTATCTCTATCTGAGATCCTACCAACAATCTAAATCCTGTACACCCTCTCATCTCCATCTGAGATCATGCCAACAATCTCACTCCTGTACACTCTCTCGTCTCCATCTGAGATTCTACCAACAATCTCAGTCCTGCACACCCTCTCATCTCCATCTGAGATTCTAACAACAACCTCACTCCTGTACACCCTCTCATCTCCATCTGAGATCCTACCTGCAATCTCACTCCTGTACACTCTCTCATCTCCATCTCAGATGTTACCAACAATCACACTCCTGTACACTCTCTCATCTCCATCTGAGATTCCACTAACCATCTCACTCCTGTACACTCTCTCATCACCATCTGAGATCCTGCCAACAATCTCACTCCTGTACACTTTCTCATCTCCATCTGAGATTCTACCAACAATCTATCTCATGTAAACTCTCTCATCTCCATCTGAGATTCCACCAGCAATCTCAATCCTGTACACCCTCTCATTTCCATCTGAGATCTTACTTACAATCTCACTCCTGTTCACTTTCTCATCTCCATCTGAGATTTTACCAATATTCTCACTCCTGTACACTCATCATCTCCATCTGAGATTCCACAAACAATCTCACTCCTGTACACTGTCTCATCACCATCTGAGATCCTACGAACTATCTCACTACACTTTCTCATCTCCATCTGAGATCCTACCAACAATCTCACTCCTGTACACTCTCTCATCTCCATCTGAGATTCTACCAACAATCTCACTCATATACACTCTCTCATCTCCATCTGAGATTCCACCAACAATCTCACTCCTGTACACTCTCTCATCTCCATCTGAGATTCTACCAACAATCTCACTCCTGTACATCCTCTCATCTCCATCTGAGATCCTACGAACGATCTCACTCCTGTACACTCTCTCATCTCCATCTGAGATTCTACCAACAATCTCACTCATGTACACTCTCTCATCTCCATCTGAGATTCCACCTACAATCTCGCTCCTGTACGCTCTCTCATCTCCATCTGAGATTCCACCAACAATCTCACTCCTATACACTCTCTCATCTCCATCTGAGATTCTACCAACAATCTCACTCATGTACACTCTCTCATCTCCATCTGAGATCCTACCTACAATCTCACTCCTGTACACTCTCTCATCTCCATCTCAGATTTTACGAACAATCTCACTCCTGTACACTCTCTCATCTCCATCTGAGATTCCACCAACAATCTCACTCCTGTACAGCCTCTCATCTCCATCTGAGATTCTACCAACAATCTCACTCCTGTACACCCTCTCATTTCCATCTGAGATCCTACCTACAATCTCACTCCTGTACACTTCCTCATCTCCGTCTGAGATCCTACCAACAATCTCAGTGCTGTACACTCTCTCATCTCCAGCTGAGATCCTACCAAGAATGACAGTCGTGTACATTTTCTCATCTCCATCGGAGATTCTACCAACAATCTCACTCCTCTACGTCCTCATCTCCATCTGAGATGCTACCAACAATCTCACTCCTGTACACCTTCTCATCTCCATTCAAGATTCTACCAGCCATCTCACTCCTGTACACCCTCTCATTTCCATCTGAGATCCTACCTACAATCTCACTCCTGTACACTCTCTCATCTCCATCTGAGACCCTGCCATCAATCTCACTCCTTTACACTCTCTCATCTCCATCTGAGATTCCACCAACAATCTCACTCCTGTACACTCTCTCATCTCCATCTCAGATTTTACGAACAATCTCACTACTGTACACTCTCATCTCCATCTGAGATTCCACCAACAATCTCACTCTTATACACTCTCTCATCTGCATCTGTGATTCTACCAACAATCTCATTCCTGTACACTCTCTCATCTCCATCTGAGATTCTACCAACAATCTCACTCATGTACACTCTCTCATCTCATCTGAGATTCCACCTACAATCTCGCTCCTGTACGCTCTCTCATTTCCATCTGAGATTCTACCAACAACCTCACTCCTGTACACCCTCTCATCTCCATCTGAGATCCTACCTGCAATCTCACTCCTGTACACTCACTCATCTGCATCTGTGATTCTACCAACAATCTCACTCCTGTACACCCTCTCATCTCCATCTGTGATTCTACCAACAATCTCACTCCTGTACACCCTCTCATCTCCATCTGAGATTCTACCAACAATCTCACTCCTGTACACTCTCTCATCTCCATCTGAGATCCTATCTACAATCTCACTTCTGTACACTCTGTCATCTCCATCTGAGATCCTGCCAACAATCTCACTCCTGTACACTCTCTCATCACCATCTGAGATCCTACCAACAATCTCACTCCTGTACACTTTCTCATCTGCATTAGAGATCTTACCAACAATCTCACTCCTGTACACATCCTCATCTCCATCTGAGATCCTACCAACAATCTCAGTGCTGTACACTCTCTCATCTCCATCTGAGATCCTACCAAGAATGACAGTCGTGTATATTTTCTCATCTCCATCGGAGATTCTACCAACAATCTCACTCCTCTACGTCCTCATCTCCATCTGAGATGCTACCAACAATCTCACTCCTGTACACCTTCTCATCTCCATCGAAGATTCTACCAGCCATCTCACTCCTGTACACCCTCTCATTTCCATCTGAGATCCTACCAACAATCTCACTCCTGTACACTTTCTCATTTCCATCTGAGATTCTACCAACAACCTCACTCCTGTACACCCTCTCATCTCCATCTGAGATCCTACCTACAATCTCACTCCTGTACACTCTCTCATCTCCATCTGAGATCCAGCCAACAATCTCACTCCTGTGCACTCTCTCATCTCCATCTGAGATTCCACCAACAATCTGACTCCTGTACACTCTCTCATCTCCATCTCAGATTTTACCAACAATCTCACTCCTGCACACTCTGTCATCTAAATCTGAGATTCCACCAACAATCTCACCCCTATACACTCTACCATCTGCATCTGTGATTCTACCATCAATCTCACTCCTGTACACCCTCTCATCTCCATCTGAGATTCTACCAACAATCTCACTCCTGCACACCCTCTCATCTCCATCTGAGATCCAACCTACAATCTCACTTATGTACACTCTCTCATCTCCATCTGAGATCCTGCCAACAATCTCACTCCTGTACACCCTCTCAGCTCCATCTGAGATCCTACCTGCAATCTCACTCCTGTACACTCTCTCATCTCCATCTGAGATCGTACAAACAATCTCACACCTGTACACTCTCTCATCATCATCTGAGATCCTGCCAACTATCTCACTCCTGTACACTTTCTCATCTCCATCTGAGATCCTACCAACAATCTCACTCCTGTACACTCTCTCATCTCCAACTGAGATTCTACCAACAATCTATCTCATCTACACTCTCTCATCTCCATCTGAGATTCCACCAGCAATCTCACTCCTGTACACTCTCTCATTTCCATCTGAGATTCTACCAACTATCTCACTCCTGTACATCCTCTCATCTCCATCTGAGATCCTACCAACAATCTCACTCATGTACACTCTCTCATCTCCATCTGAGATTCCACCTGCAATCTCACTCCTGTACGCTCTCTCATTTCCATCTGAGATTCTACCAACAACCTCACTCCTGTACACCCTCTCATCTCCATCTGAGATCCTACCTACAATCTCACTCCTGTACACTCTCTCATCTCCATCTGAGATTCCACCAACAGTCTCACTCCTATACACCCTCTCATCTCCATCTGAGATTCTACCAACAATCTCACTCCTGTACACCCTCTCATCTCCATCTGAGATCCTTCCTACAATCTCACTTCTGTACACTCTCTCATCTCCATCTGAGATCCTGCCAATAATCTCACTCCTGTACACTCTCTCATCACCATCTGAGATCCTACCAACAATCTCACTCCTGTACACTTTCTCATCTCCATTAGAGATCTTACCAACAATCTCACTCCTGTACACTTCCTCATCTCCATCTGAGATCCTACAAACAATCTCACTGCTGTACACTCTCTCATCTCCATCTGAGATCCTACCAAGAATGTCAGTCGTGTACATTTTCTCATGTCCATCGGAGATTCTACCAAAAATCTCACTCCTGTACGTCCTCATCTCCATCTGAGATGCTACCAACAATCTCACTCCTGTACACTCTCTCATCTCCATCTGAGATGCTACCAACAATCTCACTCCTGTACACCTTCTCATCTCCATCGAAGATTCTACCAGCAATCTCACTCCGGTACACCCTCTCATTTCCATCTGAGATCCTACCAACAATCTCACTCCTGTACACTTTCTCATCTCCATCTGAGATCCTACCAACAATCTCACTCCTGTACACTCTCTCATCTCCATCTGAGATTCTACCAACAATCTATCTCATGTGCACTCTCTCATCTCCATCTGAGATTATACCAGCAATCTCACTCCTGTCTGCTCTCTCATCTCCATCTCAGATTCTACCAACAATCTCACTCCTGTACACACTCTCATCTCCATCTGAGATCCTACCTTTAATCTCACTCCTCTACACTCTCTCATCTCCATCTGAGATTCTACCAACAATCTCACTCATGTACACTCTCTCATCTCCATCTGAGATTCCACCTACAATCTCACTCCTGTACGCTCTCTCATTTCCAGCTGAGATTCTACCAACAACCTCACTCCTGTACACCCTCTCATCTCCATCTGAGATCCTACCACAATCTCACTCCTGTACACTGTCTCATCTCCATCTGAGATTCCACCAACAATCTCACTCCTGTACACTCTCTCATCTCCATCTCAGATTTTACCAACAATCTCACTCCTGTACACTCTCTCATCTCCATCTGAGATTCCACCAACAATCTCACTCCTATACACTCTCTCATCTGCATCTGTGATTCTACCAACAATCTCACTCTTGTACACCCTCTCATCTCCATCTGAGATTCTACCAACAATCTCACTCCTGCACACCCTCTCATCTCCATCTGAGATCCAACCTACAATCTCACTTCTGTACACTCTCTCATCTCCATCTGAGATCCTGCCAACAATCTCACTCCTGTACACTCTCTCATCTCCATCTGAGATCCTACGAACAATCTCACTCCTGTACTCTCTTTCACTTCCATCTGAGATTCTACCAGCAATCTGACTCCTGTGCACCCTCTCAGCTCCATCTGAGATCCTACCAACAATCTCTATTCCTGTACACCCTCTCATCTGCATCTGAGATCCTACCAACAATCTCACTCCTGTACAATCTCTCATCTCTTTCTGAGATCCTACCAACAATCTAACTTCTGTACACCCTCTCATCTCCATCTGAGATCATGCCAATAATCTCACTCCTGTACACTGTCTCATCTCCATGTGAGATTCTACCAACAATCTCACTCATGTGCACTCTCTCATCTCCCTCTGAGATTCCACCAACAATCTCACTGCTGTACACTCTCTCATCTCCATCTGAGATTCTACCAACAATCTCACTCCTGTACACTTTCTCATCTCCATCTGAGATCCTACCTACAATCTCACTCCTGTACACTCTCTCATCTCCATCTGAGATTCTACCAACAATCTCACTCATGTACACTCTCTCATCTCCATCTGAGATTCCACCTACAATCTCCCTCCTGTGCGCTCTCAAATTTCCATCTGAGATTCTACCAACAACCTCACTCTTGTACACCCTCTCATCTCCATCTGAGATCCTACCTTCAAACTCACTCCTGTACACTCTCTCATCTCCAACTGAGATTCCACCAACAATCTCACTCCTGTAAACTCTGTCATCTCCATCTGAGATTCTACCAACAATCTCACTCCTGTACACCCTCTCATTTCCATCTCAGATTTTACCAACAATCTCACTCCTGTACACTCTCTCATCTCCATCTGAGATTCCACCAACAATCTCACTCCTATACACTCTCTCATCTGCATCTGTGATTCTACCAACAATCTCACTCCTGTACACCCTCTCATCTCCATCTGAGATTCTACCAACAATCTCACTCCTGTACACCCTCTCATCTCCATCTGAGATCCTATCTACAATCTCACTTCTGTACGCTCTGTCATCTCCATCTGAGATCCTGCCAACAATCTCACTCCTGTACACTCTCTCATCACCATCTGAGATCCTACCAACAATCTCACTCCTGTACACTTCCTCATCTCCGTCTGAGATCCTACCAACAATCTCAGTGCTGTACACTCTCTCATCTCCATCTGAGATCCTACCAAGAATGACAGTCGTGTACATTTTCTCATCTCCATCGGAGATTCTACCAACAATCTCACTCCTCTACGTCCTCATCTCCATCTGAGATGCTACCAACAATCTCACTCCTGTACACCTTCTCATCTCCATCGAAGATTCTACCAGCCATCTCACTCCTGTACACCCTCTCATATCCATCTGAGATCCTACCAACAATCTCACTCCTGTACACTTTCTCATTTCCATCTGAGATTCTACCAACAACCTCACTCCTGTACACCCTCTCATCTCCATCTGAGATCCTACCTACAATCTCACTCCTGTACACTCTCTCATCTCCATCTGAGATCCAGCCAACAATCTCACTCCTGTACACTCTCTCATCTCCATCTGAGATTCCACCAACAATCTGACTCCTGTACACTCTCTCATCTGCATCTCAGATTTTACCAACAATCTCACTCCTGCACACTGTCTCATCTCCATCTGAGATTCCACCAACAATCTCACCCCTATACACTCTACCATCTGCATCTGTGATTCTACCATCAATCTCACTCCTGTACACCCTCTCATCTCCATCTGAGATTCTACCAACAATCTCACTGCTGCACACCCTCTCATCTCCATCTGAGATCCAACCTACAATCTCACTTATGTACACTCTCTCATCTCCATCTGAGATCCTGCCAACAATCTCACTCCTGTACACCCTCTCAGCTCCATCTGAGATCCTACCTGCAATCTCACTCCTGTACACTCTCTCATCTCCATCTGAGATCGTACCAACAATCTCACTCCTGTACACTCTCTCATCACCATCTGAGATCCTGCCAACTATCTCACTCCTGTACACTTTCTCATCTCCATCTGAGATCCTACCAACAATCTCACTCCTGTACACTCTCTCATCTCCAACTGAGATTCTACCAACAATCTATCTCATGTACACTCTCTCATCTCCATCTGAGATTCCACCAGCAATCTCACTCCTGTACACTCTCTCATTTCCATCTGAGATTCTACCAACAATCTCACTCCTGTACATCCTCTCATCTCCATCTGAGATCCTACCAACAATCTCACTCATGTACACTCTCTCATCTCCATCTGAGATCCTACCTTTAATCTCACTCCTGTACACTCTCTCATCTCCATCTGAGATTCTACCAACAATCTCACTCATGTACACTCTCTCATCTCCATCTGAGATTCCACCTACAATCTCACTCCTGTACGCTCTCTCATTTCCAGCTGAGATTCTACCAACAACCTCACTCCTGTACACCCTCTCATCTCCATCTGAGATCCTACCTACAATCTCACTCCTGTACACTGTCTCATCTCCATCTGAGATTCCACCAACAATCTCACTCCTGTACACTCTCTCATCTCCATCTCAGATTTTACCAACAATCTCACTCCTGTGCACTCTCTCATCTCCATCTGAGATTCCACCAACAATCTCACTCCAATACACTCTCTCATCTGCATCTGTGATTCTACCAAGAATCTCACTCTGGTACACCCTCTCATCTCCATCTGAGATTCTACCAACAATCTCACTCCTGCACACCCTCTCATCTCCATCAGAGATCCTACGAACAATCTCACTCCTGTACTCTCTTTCACTTCCATCTGAGATTCTACCAGCAATCTGACTCCTGTGCACCCTCTCAGCTCCATCTGAGATCCTACCAACAATCTCTATTCCTGTACACCCTCTCATCTCCATCTGAGATCCTACCAACAATCTCACTCCTGTACACTCTCTCATCTCCATCTGAGATTCTACCAACAATCTCACTCATGTACACTCTCTCATCTCCATCTGAGATTCCACCTACAATCTCACTCCTGTACGCTCTCTCATTTCCAGCTGAGATTCTACCAACAACCTCACTCCTGTACACCCTCTCATCTCCATCTGAGATCCTACCTACAATCTCACTCCTGTACACTGTCTCATCTCCATCTGAGATTCCACCAACAATCTCACTCCTGTACACTCTCTCATCTCCATCTCAGATTTTACCAACAATCTCACTCCTGTGCACTCTCTCATCTCCATCTGAGATTCCACCAACAATCTCACTCCAATACACTCTCTCATCTGCATCTGTGATTCTACCAACAATCTCACTCTTGTACACCCTCTTATCTCCATCTGAGATTCTACCAACAATCTCACTCCTGCACACCCTCTCATCTCCATCAGAGATCCTACGAACAATCTCACTCCTGTACTCTCTTTCACTTCCATCTGAGATTCTACCAGCAATCTGACTCCTGTGCACCCTCTCAGCTCCATCTGAGATCCTACCAACAATCTCTATTCCTGTACACCCTCTCATCTCCATCTGAGATCCTACCAACAATCTCACTCCTGTACACTCTCTCATCTCTTTCTGAGATCCTACCAACAATCTAACTTCTGTGCACCCTCTCATCTCCATCTGAGATCATGCCAATAATCTCACTCCTGTACACTGTCTCATCTCCATGTGAGATTCTACCAACAATCTCACTCATGTGCACTCTTTCATCTCCCTCTGAGATTCCACCAACAATCTCACTGCTGTACACTCTCTCATCTCCATCTGAGATTCTACCAACAATCTCACTCCTGTACACTTTCTCATCTCCATCTGAGATGCTACCTACAATCTCACTCCTGTACACTCTCTCATCTCCATCTGAGATTCCACCTACAATCTCACTCCTGTACGCTCTCAAATTTCCATCTGAGATTCTACCAACAACCTCACTCTTGTACACCCTCTCATCTCCATCTGAGATCCTACCTTCAAACTCACTCCTGTACACTCTCTCATCTCCAACTGAGATTCCACCAACAATCTCACTCCTGTAAACTCTGTCATCTCCATCTGAGATTCTACCAACAATCTCACTCCTGTACACCCTCTCATTTCCATCTCAGATTTCACCAACAATCTCACTCCTGTACACTCTCTCATCTCCATCTGAGATTCCACCAACAATCTCACTCCTATACACTCTCTCATCTGCATCAGTGATTCTACCAACAATCTCACTCCTGTACACCCTCTCATCTCCATCTGAGATTCTACCAACAATCTCACTCCTGTACACCCTCTCATCTCCATCTGAGATCCTATCTACAATCTCACTTCTGTACGCTCTGTCATCTCCATCTGAGATCCTGCCAACAATCTCACTCCTGTACACTCTCTCATTACCATCTGAGATCCTACCAACAATCTCACTCCTGTACTCTTCCTCATCTCCGTCTGAGATCCTACCAACAATCTCACTCATGTACACTCTCTCATCTCCATCTGAGATTCCACCTACAATCTCACTCCTGTGCGCTCTCAAATTTCCATCTGAGATTCTACCAACAACCTCACTCTTGTACACCCTCTCATCTCCATCTGAGATCCTACCTTCAAACTCACTCCTGTACACTCTCTCATCTCCAACTGAGATTCCACCAACAATCTCACTCCTGTAAACTCTGTCATCTCCATCTGAGATTCTACCAACAATCTCACTCCTGTACACCCTCTCATTTCCATCTCAGATTTTACCAACAATTTCACTCCTGTACACTCTCTCATCTCCATCTGAGATTCCACCAACAATCTCACTCCTATACACTCTCTCATCTGCATCTGTGATTCCACCAACAATCTCACTCCTGTACACCCTCTCATCTCCATCTGAGATTCTACCAACAATCTCACTCCTGTACACCCTCTCATCTCCATCTGAGATCCTATCTACAATCTCACTTCTGTACGCTCTGTCATCTCCATCTGAGATCCTGCCAACAATCTCACTCCTGTACACTCTCTCATCACCATCTGAGATCCTACCAACAATCTCACTCCTGTACACTTCCTCATCTCCGTCTGAGATCCTACCAACAATCTCAGTGCGGTACACTCTCTCATCTCCATCTGAGATCCTACCAAGAATGACAGTCGTGTACATTTTCTCATCTCCATCGGAGATTCTACCAACAATCTCACTCCTCTACGTCCTCATCTCCATCTGAGATGCTACCAACAATCTCACTCCTGTACACCTTCTCATCTCCATCGAAGATTCTACCAGCCATCTCACTCCTGTACACCTTCTCATTTCCATCTGAGATCCTACCAACAATCTCACTCCTGTACACTTTCTCATTTCCATCTGAGATTCTACCAACAACCTCACTTCTGTACACCCTCTCATCTCCATCTGAGATCCTACCTACAATCTCACTCCTGTACACTCTCTCATCTCCATCTGAGATCCAGCCAACAATCTCACTCCTGTACACTCTCTCATCTCCATCTGAGATTCCACCAACAATCTGACTCCTGTACACTCTCTCATCTACATCTCAGATTTTACCAACAATCTCACTCCTGCACACTCTCTCATCTCCATCTGAGATTCCACCAACAATCTCACCCCTATACACTCTACCATCTGCATCTGTGAGTCTACCATCAATCTCACTCCTGTACACCCTCTCATCTCCATCTGAGATTCTACCAACAATCTCACTGCTGCACACCCTCTCATCTCCATCTGAGATCCAACCTACAATCTCACTTATGTACACTCTCTCATCTCCATCTGAGATCCTGCCAACAATCTCACTCCTGTACACCCTCTCAGCTCCATCTGAGATCCTACCTGCAATCTCACTCCTGTACACTCTCTCATCTCCATCTGAGATCGTACCAACAATCTCACTCCTGTACACTCTCTCATCTCCATCTGAGATTCTACCAACAATCTATCTCATGTACACTCTCTCATTTCCATCTGAGATTCTACCAACAATCTCACTCCTGTACATCCTCTCATCTCCATCTGAGATCCTACCAACAATCTCACTCATGTACACTCTCTCATCTCCATCTGAGATTCCACCTACAATCTCACTCCTGTACGCTCTCTCATTTCCATCTGAGATTCTACCAACAACCTCACTCCTGTACACCCTCTCATCTCCATCTGAGATCCTACCTACAATCTCACTGCTGTACACTCTCTCATCTCCATCTGAGATTCCACCAACAGTCTCACTCCTATACACCCTCTCATCTCCATCTGAGATTCTACCAACAATCTCACTCCTGTACACCCTCTCATATCCATCTGAGATCCTACCTACAATCTCACTTCTGTACACTCTCTCATCTCCATCTGAGATCCTGCCAATAATCTCACTCCTGTACACTCTCTCATCACCATCTGAGATCCTACCAACAATCTCACTCCTGTACACCCTCTCATCTCCATCTGAGATCCTACCTTTAATCTCACTCCTGTATACTCTCTCATCTCCATCTGAGATTCTACCAACAATCTCACTCATGTACACTCTCTCATCTCCATCTGAGATTCCACCTACAATCTCACTCCTGTACGCTCTCTCATTTCCAGCTGAGATTCTACCAACAACCTCACTCCTGTACACCCTCTCATCTCCATCTGAGATCCTACCTACAATCTAACTCCTGTACACTGTCTCATCTCCAACTGAGATTCCACCAACAATCTCACTCCTGTACACTCTCTCATCTCCATCTCAGATTTTACCAAGAATTTCAATCCTGTACACTCTCTCATCTCCATCTGAGATTCCACCAACAATCTCACTCCTATACACTCTCTCATCTGCATCTGTGATTCTACCAACAATCTCACTCTTGTACACCCTCTCATCTCCATCTGAGATTCTACCAACAATCTCGCTGCTGCACACCCTCTCATCTCCATCTGAGATCCAACCTACAATCTCACTTCTGTACACTCTCTCATCTCCATCTGAGATCCTGCCAACAATCTCACTCTGTACACTCTCTCATCTCCATCTGAGATCCTACGAACAATCTCACTCCTGTACTCTCTTTCACTTCCATCTGAGATTCTACCAGCAATCTGACTCCTGTGCACCCTCTCAGCTCCATCTGAGATCCCACCAACAATCTCTATTCCTGTACACCCTCTCATCTCCATCTGAGATCCTACCAACAATCTCACTCCTGTACACTCTCTCATCTCTTTCTGAGATCCTACCAACAATCTAACTTCTGTACACCCTCTCATCTCCATCTGAGATCATGCCAATAATCTCACTCCTGTACACTGTCTCATCTCCATGTGAGATTCTACCAACAATCTCACTCATGTGCACTCTCTCATCTCCCTCTGAGATTCCACCAACAATCTCACTGCTGTACACTCTCTCATCTCCATCTGAGATTCTACCAACAATCTCACTCCTGTACACCCTCTCATCTCCATCTGAGATCCTACCTACAATCTCACTCCTGTACACTCTCTCATCTCCATCTGAGATTCTACCAACAATCTCACTCATGTACACTCTCTCATCTCCATCTGAGATTCCACCTACAATCTCACTCCTGTACTCTTTCTCATCTCCATTAGAGATCTTACCAACAATCTCACTCCTGTACACTTCCTCATCTCCATCTGAGATTCCACCAACAATCTCACTCCTGTACACTTTCTCATCTCCATCTGAGATCCTATCTACAATCTCACTTCTGTACACTCTCTCATCTCCATCTGAGATCCTGCCAACAATCTCACTCCTGTACACTCTCTCATCACCATCTGAGATCCTACCAACAATCTCACTCCTGTACACTTTCTCATCTGCATTAGAGATCTTACCAACAATCTCACTCCTGTACACTTCCTCATCTCCATCTGAGATCCTACCAACAATCTCAGTGCTGTACACTCTCTCATCTCCAGCTGAGATCCTACCAAGAATGACAGTCGTGTACATTTTCTCATCTCCATCGGAGATTCTACCAACAATCTCACCCCTCTACGTCCTCATCTCCATCTGAGATGCTACCAACAATCTCACTCCTGTACACCTTCTCATCTCCATCGAAGATTCTACCAGCCATCTCACTCCTGTACACCCTCTCATTTCCATCTGAGATCCTACCTACAATCTCACTCCTGTACACTCTCTCATCTCCATC
Organism: Mobula birostris; assembly: GCF_030028105.1. Lineage (NCBI taxonomy): Eukaryota > Metazoa > Chordata > Chondrichthyes > Myliobatiformes > Myliobatidae > Mobula > Mobula birostris. The sequence continues at coordinate 24,756 of NW_027278514.1, forward strand.
TGAGATCCAGCCATCAATCTCACTCCTGTACACTCTCTCATCTCCATCTGAGATTCCACCAACAATCTCACTCCTGTACACTCTCTCATCTCCATCTCAGATTTTACGAACAATCTCAGTACTGTACACTCTCTCATCTCCATCTGAGATTCCACCAACAATCTCACTCTTATACACTCTCTCATCTGCATCTGTGATTCTACCAACAATCTCATTCCTGTACACTCTCTCATCTCCATCTGAGATTCTACCAACAATCTCACTCATGTACCGCCTCATCTCCATCTGTGATTCTACCAACAATCTCATTCCTGTACACTCTCTCATCTCCATCTCAGATCCAACGAACAATCTCACTCCTGTACCGCCTCATCTCCATCTGAGATTCCACCAACAATCTCACTCCTGTACACTCTCTCATCTCCATCTCAGATCCAACGAACAATCTCACTCCTGCACCGCCTCATCTCCAGCTGAGATTCTACCAACAATCTCACTCCTGTACGTACTCATCTCCATCTGAGATCCTACCAACAGTCTCACTCCTGTACACTCTCTCATCTCCATCTGAGATTCTACCAACAATCTATCTCATGTACACTCTCTCATCTCCATCTGAGATTCCATCAGCAATCTCAATCCTGTACACCCTCTCATTTCCATCTGAGATCCTACTTACAATCACACTCCTGTACACTTTCTCATCTCCATCTGAGATTTTACCAATATTCTCACTCCTGTACACTCCCTCATCTCCATCTGAGATTCCAGCAACAATCTCACTCCTGTACACTCTTTCAACACCATCTGAGATCCTACCAGAATCTCACTCCTGTACACTCTCTCATCTCCATCTGAGATTCTACCAACTATCTCACTCCTGTACACTCTCTCATCTCCATCTGAGATTCCACCAACAATCTCACTCCTGTACACTCTCTCATCTCCATCTGAGATCCTACCAACAATCTCACTCCTGTACACCCTCTCATCTCCATCTGAGATCCTACCTACATTCTCACTCCTGTACACTCTCTCATCTCCATCCGAGTTTCTACCAACAATCTCACTCATGTACACTCTCTCATCTCCATCTGAGATTCCACCTACAATCTCACTCCTGTACGCTCTCTCATTTCCATCTGAGATTCTACCAACAACCTCACTCCTGTACACCCTCTCATCTCCATCTGAGATCCTACCTACAATCTCACTCCTGTACACTCTCTCATCTCCATCTGAGATCCAGCCAACAATCTCACTCCTGTACACTCTCTCATCTCCATCTGAGATTCCACCAACAATCTCACTCCTGTACACTCTCTCATCTCCATCTCCGATTCCACCAACAATCTCACGCCTGTACGCTCTCAAATTTCCATCTGAGATTCTACCAACAATCTCACTCCTGTACACTCTCTCATCTCCATCTGAGATCCTACCTTCAAACTCACTCCTGTACACTCTCTCATCTCCAACTGAGATTCCACCAACAATCTCACTCCTGTACACTCTCTCATCTCCATCTCAGATTTTACCAACAATCTCACTCCTGTACACTCTCTCATCTCCATCTGAGATTCCACCAACAATCTCACTCCTATACACTCTCTCATCTGCATCTGTGATTCTACCAACAATCTCACTCCTGTACACTCTCTCATCTCCATCTGAGATTCCACTAACAATCTCACTCCTGTACACTCTCTCATCACCATCTGAGATCCTGCCAACAATCTCACTCCTGTACACTTTCTCATCTCCATCTGAGATTCTACCAACAATCTATCTCATGTAAACTCTCTCATCTCCATCTGAGATTCCACCAGCAATCTCAATCCTGTACACCCTCTCATTTCCATCTGAGATCTTACTTACAATCTCACTCCTGTTCACTTTCTCATCTCCATCTGAGATTTTACCAATATTCTCACTCCTGTACACTCCATCATCTCCATCTGAGATTCCACAAACAATCTCACTCCTGTACACTGTCTCATCACCATCTGAGATCCTACGAACTATCTCACTACACTTTTTCATCTCCATCTGAGATCCTACCAACAATCTCACTCCTGTACACTCTCTCATCTCCATCTGAGATTCTACCAACAATCTCACTCATATACACTCTCTCATCTCCATCTGAGATTCCACCAACAATCTCACTCCTGTACACTCTCTCATCTCCATCTGAGATTCTACCAACAATCTCACTCCTGTACACCCTCTCATCTCCATCTGAGATCCTACCTACAATCTCACTTCTGTACACTCTCTCATCTCCATCTGAGATTCTACCAACAATCTCACTCATGTACACTCTCTCATCTCCATCTGAGATCCTACCTACAATCTCACTTCTGTACACTCTCTCATCTCCTTCTCAGATTTTACGAACAATCTCACTCCTGTACACTCTCTCATCTCCATCTGAGATTCCACCAACAATCTCACTCTTATACATTCTCTCATCTGCATCTGTGATTCTACCAACAATCTCACTCCTGTACAGCCTCTCATCTCCATCTGAGATTCTACCAACAATCTCACTCCTGTACACCCTCTCATTTCCATCTGAGATCCTACCTACAATCTCACTCCTGTACACTCTCTCATCTCCATCTGAGATTCTACCAAAAATCTCACTCATGTACACTCTCTCATCTCCATCTGAGATTCCACCTACAATCTCACTCCTGTACGCTCTCAAATTTCCATCTGAGATTCTACCAACAACCTCACTCCTGTACACTCTCTCATCTCCAACTGAGATTCCGCCAACAATGTCACTCCTGTAAACTCTCTCATCTCCATCTCAGATTTTACCAACAATCTGACTCCTGTACACTCTCTCATCTCCATCTGAGATTCCACCAACAATCTCACTCCTATACACTCTCTCATCTGCATCTGTGATTCTACCAACAATTTCACTCCTGTACACCCTCTCATCTCCAACTGAGATTCTACCAACAATCTCACTCCTGCACACCCTCTCATCTCCATCTGAGATCCTATCTACAATCTCACTTCTGTACACTCTGTCATCTCCATCTGAGATCCTGCCAACAATCTCACTCCTGTACACTCTCTCATCACCATCTGAGATCCTACCAACAATCTCACTCCTGTACACTTTCTCATCTGCATTAGAGATCTTACCAACAATCTCACTCCTGTACACTTCCTCATCTCCATCTGAGATCCTACCAACAATCTCAGTGCTGTACACTCTCTCATCTCCATCTGAGATCCTACCAAGAATGACAGTCGTGTACATTTTCTCATCTCCATCGGAGATTCTACCAACAATCTCACTCCTCTACGTCCTCATCTCCATCTGAGATGCTACCAACAATCTCACTCCTGTACACCTTCTCATCTCCATCGAAGATTCTACCAGCCATTTCACTCCTGTACACCCTCTCATTTCCATCTGAGATCCTACCAACAATCTCACTCCTGTACACTTTCTCATTTCCATCTGAGATTCTACCAACAACCTCACTCCTGTACACCCTCTCATCTCCATCTGAGATTCTACCTACAATCTCACTCCTGTACACTCTCTCATCTCCATCTGAGATCCAGCCAACAATCTCACTCCTGTACACTCTCTCATCTCCATCTGAGATTCCACCAACAATCTGACTCCTGTACACTCTCTCATCTCCATCTCAGATTTTACCAACAATCTCACTCCTGCACACTCTCTCATCTCCATCTGAGATTCCACCAACAATCTCACCCCTATACACTCTACCATCTGCATCTGTGATTCTACCATCAATCTCACTCCTGTACACCCTCTCATCTCCATCTGAGATTCTACCAACAATCTCACTCCTGCACACCCTCTCATCTCCAACTGAGATCCAACCTACAATCTCACTTATGTACACTCTCTCATCTCCATCTGAGATCCTGCCAACAATCTCACTCCTGTACACCCTCTCAGCTCCATCTGAGATCCTACCTGCAATCTCACTCCTGTACACTCTCTCATCTCCATCTGAGATCGTACCAACAATCTCACTCCTGTACACTCTCTCATCACCATCTGAGATCCTGCCAACTATCTCACTCCTGTACACTTTCTCATCTCCATCTGAGATCCTACCAACAATCTCACTCCTGTACACTCTCTCATCTCCAACTGAGATTCTACCAACAATCTATCTCATCTACACTCTCTCATCTCCATCTGAGATTCCACCAGCAATCTCACTCCTGTACACTCTCTCATTTCCATCTGAGATTCTACCAACAATCTCACTCCTGTACATCCTCTCATCTCCATCTGAAATCCTACCAACAATCTCACTCATGTACACTCTCTCATCTCCATCTGAGATTCCACCTACAATCTCACTCCTGTACGCTCTCTCATATCCATCTGAGATTCTACCAACAACCTCACTCCTGTACACCCTCTCATCTCCATCTGAGATCCTACCTACAATCTCACTCCTGTACACTCTCTCATCTCCATCTGAGATTCCACCAGCAGTCTCACTCCTATACACCCTCTCATCTCCATCTGAGATTCTACCAACAATCTCACTCCTGTACACCCTCTCATCTCCATCTGAGATCCTTCCTACAATCTCACTTCTGTACACTCTCTCATCTCCATCTGAGATCCTGCCAATAATCTCACTCCTGTACACTCTCTCATCACCATCTGAGATCCTACCAACAATCTCACTCCTGTACACTTTCTCATCTCCATTAGAGATCTTACCAACAATCTCACTCCTGTACACTTCCTCATCTCCATCTGAGATCCTACAAACAATCTCACTGCTGTACACTCTCTCATCTCCATCTGAGATCCTACCAAGAATGTCAGTCGTGTACATTTTCTCATGTACATCGGAGATTCTACAAACAATCTCACTCCTGTACGTCCTCATCTCCATCTGAGATGCTACCAACAATCTCACTCCTGTAGACTCTCTCATCTCCATCTGAGATGCTACCAACAATCTCACTCCTGTACACCTTCTCATCTCCATCGAAGATTCTACCAGCAATCTCACTCCGGTACACCCTCTCATTTCCATCTGAGATCCTACCAACAATCTCACTCCTGTACACTTTCTCATCTCCATCTGAGATCCTACCAACAATCTCACTCCTGTACACTCTCTCATCTCCATCTGAGATTCTACCAACAATCTATCTCATGTGCACTCTCTCATCTCCATCTGAGATTATACCAGCAATCTCACTCCTGTCTGCTCTCTCATCTCCATCTCAGATTCTACCAACAATCTCACTCCTGTACACCCTCTCATCTCCATCTGAGATCCTACCTTTAATCTCACTCCTGTACACACTCTCATCTCCATCTGAGATTCTACCAACAATCTCACTCATGTACACTCTCTCATCTCCATCTGAGATTCCACCAACAATCTGACTCCTGCAGACTCTCTCATCTCCATCTCAGATTTTACCAACAATCTCACTCCTGCACACTCTCTCATCTCCATCTGAGATTCCACCAACAATCTCACCCCTATACACTCTACCATCTGCATCTGTGATTCTACCATCAATCTCACTCCTGTACACCCTCTCATCTCCATCTGAGATTCTACCAACAATCTCACTGCTGCACACCCTCTCATCTCCATCTGAGATCCAACCTACAATCTCACTTATGTACACTCTCTCATCTCCATCTGAGATCCTGCCAACAATCTCACTCCTGTACACCCTCTCAGCTCCATCTGAGATCCTACCTGCAATCTCACTCCTGTACACTCTCGCATCTCCATCTGAGATCGTACCAACAATCTCACTCCTGTACACTCTCTCATCACCATCTGAGATCCTGCCAACTATCTCACTCCTGTACACTTTCTCATCTCCATCTGAGATCCTACCAACAATCTCACTCCTGTACACTCTCTCATCTCCAACTGAGATTCTACCAACAATCTATCTCATGTACACTCTCTCATCTCCATCTGAGATTCCACCAGCAATCTCACTCCTGTACACTCTCTCATTTCCATCTGAGATTCTACCAACAATCTCACTCCTGTACATCCTCTCATCTCCATCTGAGATCCTACCAACAATCTCACTCATGTACACTCTCTCATCTCCATCTGAGATTCCACCTACAATCTCACTCCTGTACGCTCTCTCATTTCCATCTGAGATTCTACCAACAACCTCACTCCTGTACACCCTCTCATCTCCATCTGAGATCCTACCTATAATCTCACTCCTGTACACTCTCTCATCTCCATCTGAGATTCCACCAACAGTCTCACTCCTATACACCCTCTCATCTCCATCTGAGATCCTACCTACAATCTCACTTCTGTACACTCTCTCATCTCCATCTGAGATCCTGCCAATAATCTCACTCCTGTACACTCTCTCATCACCATCTGAGATCCTACCAACAATCTCACTCCTATACACTCTCTCATCTCCAACTGAGATTCTACCAACAATCTATCTCATGTACACTCTCTCATCTCCATCTGAGATTCCACTAGCAATCTCACTCCTGTACACTCTCTCATTTCCATCTGAGATTCTACCAACAATCTCACTCCTGTACATCCTCTCATCTCCATCTGAGATCCTACCAACAATCTCACTCATGTACACTCTCTCATCTCCATCTGAGATTCCACCTACAATCTCACTCCTGTACGCTCTCTCATTTCCATCTGAGATTCTACCAACAACCTCACTCCTGTACACCCTCTCATCTCCATCTGAGATCCTACCTACAATCTCACTCCTGTACACTCTCTCATCTCCATCTGAGATTCCACCAACAGTCTCACTCCTATACACCCTCTCATCTCCATCTGAGATCCTACCTACAATCTCACTTCTGTACACTCTCTCATCTCCATCTGAGATCCTGCCAATAATCTCACTCCTGTACACTCTCTCATCACCATCTGAGATCCTACCAACAATCTCACTCCTGTACACCCTCTCATCTCCATCTGAGATCCTACCTTTAATCTCACTCCTGTACACTCTCTCATCTCCATCTGAGATTCTACCAACAATCTCACTCATGTACACTTCTCATCTCCATCTGAGATTCCACCTACAATCTCACTCCTGTACGCTCTCTCATTTCCAGCTGAGATTCTACCAACAACCTCACTCCTGTACACCCTCTCATCTCCATCTGAGATCCTACCTACAATCTCACTCCTGTACACTGCCTCATCTCCAACTGAGATTCCACCAACAATCTCACTCCTGTACACTCTCTCATCTCCATCTCAGATTTTACCAACAATCTCAATCCTGTACACTCTCTCATCTCCATCTGAGATTCCACCAACAATCTCACTCCTATACACTCCCTCATCTGCATCTGTGATTCTACCAACAATCTCACTCTTGTACACCCTCTCATCTCCATCTGAGATTCTACCAACAATCTCACTCCTGCACACCCTCTCATCTCCATCTGAGATCCAACCTACAATCTCACTTCTGTACACTCTCTCATCTCCATCTGAGATCCTGCCAACAATCTCACTCCTGTACACTCTCTCATCTCCATCTGAGATCCTACGAACAATCTCACTCCTGTACTCTCTTTCACTTCCATTTCAGATTCTACCAGCAATCTGATTCCTGTGCATCCTCTCAGCTCCATCTGAGATCCTACCAACAATCTCTATTCCTGTACACCCTCTCATCTCCATCTGAGATCCTACCAACAATCTCACTCCTGTACACTCTCTCATCTCTTTCTGAGATCCTACCAACAATCTAACTTCTGTACACCCTCTCATCTCCATCTGAGATCATGCCAATAATCTCACTCCTGTACACTGTCTCATCTCCATGTGAGATTCTACCAACAATCTCACTCATGTGCACTCACTCATCTCCCTCTGAGATTCCACCAACAATCTCACTGCTGTACAATCTCTCATCTCCATCTGAGATTCTACCAACAATCTCACTCCTGTACACCCTCTCATCTCCATCTGAGATCCTACCTACAATCTCACTCCTGTACACTCTCTCATCTCCATTTGAGATTCTACCAACAATCTCACTCATGTACACTCTCTCATCTCCATCTGAGATTCCACCTACAATCTCACTCCTGTACTCTTTCTCATCTCCATTAGAGATCTTACCAACAATCTCACTCCTGTACACTTCCTCATCTCCATCTGAGATTCTACCATCAATCTCACTCCTGTACACTTTCTCATCTCCATCTGAGATCCTACCTACAATCTCACTCCTGTACACTCTCTCATCTCCATCTGAGATTCTACCAACAATCTCACTCATGTACACTCTCTCATCTCCATCTGAGATTCCACCTACAATCTCAGTCCTGTACGCTCTCTCATTTCCATCTGAGATTCTACCAACAACCTCACTCCAGTACACCCTCTCATCTCCATCTGAGATCCTACCAACAATCTCACTCCTGTACACTCTCCAATCTCCATCTGAGATCCTACCAACAATCTCACTCCTGTACACTCTCTTATCTCTATCTGAGATCCTACCAACAATCTAAATCCTGTACACCCTCTCATCTCCATCTGAGATCATGCCAACAATCTCACTCCTGTACACTCTCTCGTCTCCATCTGAGATTCTACCAACAATCTCAGTCCTGCACACCCTCTCATCTCCATCTGAGATTCTAACAACAACCTCACTCCTGTACACCCTCTCATCTCCATCTGAGATCCTACCTGCAATCTCACTCCTGTACACTCTCTCATCTGCATCTCAGATGTTACCAACAATCTCACTCCTGTACACTCTCTCATCTCCATCTGAGATTCCACTAACAATCTCACTCCTGTACACTCTCTCATCACCATCTGAGATCCTGCCAACAATCTCACTCCTGTACACTTTCTCATCTCCATCTGAGATTCTACCAACAATCTATCTCATGTAAACTCTCTCATCTCCATCTGAGATTCCACCAGCAATCTCAATCCTGTACACCCTCTCATTTCCATTTGAGATCTTACTTACAATCTCACTCCTGTTCACTTTCTCATCTCCATCTGAGATTTTACCAATATTCTCACTCCTGTACACTCCATCATCTCCATCTGAGATTCCACAAACAATCTCACTCCTGTACACTGTCTCATCACCATCTGAGATCCTACGAACTATCTCACTACACTTTCTCATCTCCATCTGAGATCCTACCAACAATCTCACTCCTGTACACTCTCTCATCTCCATCTGAGATTCTACCAACAATCTCACTCATATACACTCTCTCATCTCCATCTGAGATTCCACCAACAATCTCACTCCTGTACACTCTCTCATCTCCATCTGAGATTCTACCAACAATCTCACTCCTGTACACCCTCTCATCTCCATCTGAGATCCTACGAACGATCTCACTCCTGTACACTCTCTCATCTCCATCTGAGATTCTACCAACAATCTCACTCATGTACACTCTCTCATCTCCATCTGAGATTCCACCTACAATCTCGCTCCTGTACGCTCTCTCATCTCCATCTGAGATTCCACCAACAATCTCACTCCTATACACTCTCTCATCTGCATCTGTGATTCTACCAACAATTTCACTCCTGTACACCCTCTCATCTCCATCTGAGATTCTACCAACAATCTCACTCCTGTACACCCTCTCATCTCCATCTGAGATCCTATCTACAATCTCACTTCTGTACACTCTCTCATCTCCATCTGAGATTCTACCAACAATCTCACTCCTGTACACTCTCTCATCTCCATCTGAGATTCCACCAACAATCTCACTCTTATACACTCTCTCATCTGCATCTGTGATTCTACCAACAATCTCACTCCTGTACAGCCTCTCATCTCCATCTGAGATTCTACCAACAATCTCACTCCTGTACACCCTCTCATTTCCATCTGAGATCCTACCTACAATCTCACTCCTGTACACTTCCTCATCTCCGTCTGAGATCCTACCAACAATCTCAGTGCTGTACACTCTCTCATCTCCAGCTGAGATCCTACCAAGAATGACAGTCGTGTACATTTTCTCATCTCCATCGGAGATTCTACCAACAATCTCACTCCTCTACGTCCTCATCTCCATCTGAGATGCTACCAACAATCTCACTCCTGTACACCTTCTCATCTCCATTCAAGATTCTACCAGCCATCTCACTCCTGTACACCCTCTCATTTCCATCTGAGATCCTACCTACAATCTCACTCCTGTACACTCTCTCATCTCCATCTGAGATCCTGCCATCAATCTCACTCCTGTACACTCTCTCATCTCCATCTGAGATTCCACCAACAATCTCACTCCTGTACACTCTCTCATCTCCATCTCAGATTTTACGAACAATCTCACGACTGTACACTCTCTCATCTCCATCTGAGATTCCACCAACAATCTCACTCTTATACACTCTCTCATCTGCATCTGTGATTCTACCAACAATCTCATTCCTGTACACTCTCTCATCTCCATCTGAGATTCTACCAACAATCTCACTCATGTACACTCTCTCATCTCCATCTGAGATTCCACCTACAATCTCGCTCCTGTACGCTCTCTCATTTCCATCTGAGATTCTACCAACAACCTCACTCCTGTACACCCTCTCATCTCCATCTGAGATCCTACCTGCAATCTCACTCCTGTACACTCTCTCATCTCCATCTGAAATCCAGCCAACAATCTCACTCCTGTACACTCTCTCATCTCCATCTGAGATTCCACCAACAATCTCACTCCTGTACACTCTCTCATCTCCATCTCAGATTTTACGAACAATCTCACTCCTGTACACTCTCTCATCTCCATCTGAGATTCCACCAACAATCTCACTCTTATACACTCTCTCATCTGCATCTGTGATTCTACCAACAATCTCACTCCTGTACACCCTCTCATCTCCATCTGAGATTCTACCAACAATCTCACTCCTGTACACCCTCTCATTTCCATCTGAGATCCTACCTACAATCTCACTCCTGTACACTCTCTCATCTCCATCTGAGATTCTACCAACAATCTCACTCATGTCCACTCTCTCATCTCCATCTGAGATTCCACCTACAATCTCACTCCTGTACGCTCTCAAATTTCCATCTGAGATTCTACCAACAACCTCACTCTTGTACACCCTCTCATCTCCATCTGAGATCCTATTCTTCAAACTCACTCCTGTACACTCTCTCATCTCCAACTGAGATTCCACCAACAATCTCACTCCTGTAAACTCTCTCATCTCCATCTGAGATTCTACCAACAATCTCACTCCTGTACACCCTCTCATTTCCATCTCAGATTTTACCAACAATCTCACTCCTGTACACTCTCTCATCTCCATCTGAGATTCCAACAATCTCACTCCTATACACTCTCTCATCTGCATCTGTGATTCTACCAACAATCTCACTCCTGTACACCCTCTCATCTCCATCTGAGATTCTACCAACAATCTCACTCCTGTACACCCTCTCATCTCCATCTGAGATCCTATCTACAATCTCACTTCTGTACACTCTGTCATCTCCATCTGAGATCCTGCCAACAATCTCACTCCTGTACACTCTCTCATCGCCATCTGAGATCCTACCAACAATCTCACTCCTGTACACTTTCTCATCTGCATTAGAGATCTTACCAACAATCTCACTCCTGTACACATCCTCATCTCCATCTGAGATCCTACCAACAATCTCAGTGCTGTACACTCTCTCATCTCCATCTGAGATCCTACCAAGAATGACAGTCGTGTATATTTTCTCATCTCCATCGGAGATTCTACCAACAATCTCACTCCTCTACGTCCTCATCTCCATCTGAGATGCTACCAACAATCTCACTCCTGTACACCTTCTCATCTCCATCGAAGATTCTACCAGCCATCTCACTCCTGTACACCCTCTCATTTCCATCTGAGATCCTACCAACAATCTCACTCCTGTACACTTTCTCATTTCCATCTGAGATTCTACCAACAACCTCACTCCTGTACACCCTCTCATCTCCATCTGAGATCCTACCTACAATCTCACTCCTGTACACTCTCTCATCTCCATCTGAGATCCAGCCAACAATCTCACTCCTGTACACTCTCTCATCTCCATCTGAGATTCCACCAACAATCTGACTCCTGTACACTCTCTCATCTCCATCTCAGATTTTACCAACAATCTCACTCCTGCACACTCTGTCATCTAAATCTGAGATTCCACCAACAATCTCACCCCTATACACTCTACCATCTGCATCTGTGATTCTACCATCAATCTCACTCCTGTACACCCTCTCATCTCCATCTGAGATTCTACCAACAATCTCACTCCTGCACACCCTCTCATCTCCATCTGAGATCCAACCTACAATCTCACTTATGTACACTCTCTCATCTCCATCTGAGATCCTGCCAACAATCTCACTCCTGTACACCCTCTCAGCTCCATCTGAGATCCTACCTGCAATCTCACTCCTGTACACTCTCTCATCTCCATCTGAGATCGTACCAACAATCTCACACCTGTACACTCTCTCATCACCATCTGAGATCCTGCCAACTATCTCACTCCTGTACACTTTCTCATCTCCATCTGAGATCCTACCAACAATCTCACTCCTGTACACTCTCTCATCTCCAACTGAGATTCTACCAACAATCTATCTCATCTACACTCTCTCATCTCCATCTGAGATTCCACCAGCAATCTCACTCCTGTACACTCTCTCATTTCCATCTGAGATTCTACCAACTATCTCACTCCTGTACATCCTCTCATCTCCATCTGAGATCCTACCAACAATCTCACTCATGTACACTCTCTCATCTCCATCTGAGATTCCACCTGCAATCTCACTCCTGTACGCTCTCTCATTTCCATCTGAGATTCTACCAACAACCTCACTCCTGTACACCCTCTCATCTCCATCTGAGATCCTACCTACAATCTCACTCCTGTACACTCTCTCATCTCCATCTGAGATTCCACCAACAGTCTCACTCCTATACACCCTCTCATCTCCATCTGAGATTCTACCAACAATCTCACTCCTGTACACTTTCTCATCTCCATTAGAGATCTTACCAACAATCTCACTCCTGTACACTTCCTCATCTCCATCTGAGATCCTACAAACAATCTCACTGCTGTATACTCTCTCATCTCCATCTGAGATCCTACCAAGAATGTCAGTCGTGTACATTTTCTCATGTCCATCGGAGATTCTACCAAAAATCTCACTCCTGTACGTCCTCATCTCCATCTGAGATGCTACCAACAATCTCACTCCTGTACACTCTCTCATCTCCATCTGAGATGCTACCAACAATCTCACTCCTGTACACCTTCTCATCTCCATCGAAGATTCTGCCAGCAATCTCACTCCGGTACACCCTCTCATTTCCATCTGAGATCCTACCAACAATCTCACTCCTGTACACTTTCTCATCTCCATCTGAGATCCTACCAACAATCTCACTCCTGTACACTCTCTCATCTCCATCTGAGATTCTACCAACAATCTATCTCATGTGCACTCTCTCATCTCCATCTGAGATTATACCAGCAATCTCACTCCTGTCTGCTCTCTCATCTCCATCTCAGATTCTACCAACAATCTCACTCCTGTACACCCTCTCATCTCCATCTGAGATCCTACCTTTAATCTCACTCCTGTACACTCTCTCATCTCCATCTGAGATTCTACCAACAATCTCACTCATGTACACTCTCTCATCTCCATCTGAGATTCCACCTACAATCTCACTCCTGTACGCTCTCTCATTTCCAGCTGAGATTCTACCAACAACCTCACTCCTGTACACCCTCTCATCTCCATCTGAGATCCTACCAACAATCTCACTCCTGTACACTCTCTCATCTCCATCTGAGATTCCACCAACAATCTCACTCCTATACACTCTCTCATCTGCATCTGTGATTCTACCAACAATCTCACTCTTGTACACCCTCTCATCTCCATCTGAGATTCTACCAACAATCTCACTCCTGCACACCCTCTCATCTCCATCTGAGATCCAACCTACAATCTCACTTCTGTACACTCCCTCATCTCCATCTGAGATCCTGCCAACAATCTCACTCCTGTACACTCTCTCATCTCCATCTGAGATCCTACGAACAATCTCACTCCTGTACTCTCTTTCACATCCATCTGAGATTCTACCAGCAATCTGACTCCTGTGCACCCTCTCAGCTCCATCTGAGATCCTACCAACAATCTCTATTCCTGTACACCCTCTCATCTGCATCTGAGATCCTACCAACAATCTCACTCCTGTACAATCTCTCATCTCTTTCTGAGATCCTACCAACAATCTAACTTCTGTACACCCTCTCATCTCCATCTGAGATCATGCCAATAATCTCACTCCTGTACACTGTCTCATCTCCATGTGAGATTCTACCAACAATCTCACTCATGTGCACTCTCTCATCTCCCTCTGAGATTCCACCAACAATCTCACTGCTGTACACTCTCTCATCTCCATCTGAGATTCTACCAACAATCTCACTCCTGTACACTTTCTCATCTCCATCTGAGATCCTACCTACAATCTCACTCCTGTACACTCTCTCATCTCCATCTGAGATTCTACCAACAATCTCACTCATGTACACTCTCTCATCTCCATCTGAGATTCCACCTACAATCTCACTCCTGTGCGCTCTCAAATTTCCATCTGAGATTCTACCAACAACCTCACTCTTGTACACCCTCTCATCTCCATCTGAGATCCTACCTTCAAACTCACTCCTGTACACTCTCTCATCTCCAACTGAGATTCCACCAACAATCTCACTCCTGTAAACTCTGTCATCTCCATCTGAGATTCTACCAACAATCTCACTCCTGTACACCCTCTCATTTCCATCTCAGATTTTACCAACAATCTCACTCCTGTACACTCTCTCATCTCCATCTGAGATTCCGCCAACAATCTCACTCCTATACACTCTCTCATCTGCATCTGTGATTCTACCAACAATCTCACTCCTGTACACCCTCTCATCTCCATCTGAGATTCTACCAACAATCTCACTCCTGTACACCCTCTCATCTCCATCTGAGATCCTATCTACAATCTCACTTCTGTACGCTCTGTCATCTCCATCTGAGATCCTGCCAACAATCTCACTCCTGTACACTCTCTCATCACCATCTGAGATCCTACCAACAATCTCACTCCTGTACACTTCCTCATCTCCGTCTGAGATCCTACCAACAATCTCAGTGCTGTACACTCTCTCATCTCCATCTGAGATCCTACCAAGAATGACAGTCGTGTACATTTTCTCATCTCCATCGGAGATTCTACCAACAATCTCACTCCTCTACGTCCTCATCTCCATCTGAGATGCTACCAACAATCTCACTCCTGTACACCTTCTCATCTCCATCGAAGATTCTACCAGCCATCTCACTCCTGTACACCCTCTCATATCCATCTGAGATCCTACCAACAATCTCACTCCTGTACACTTTCTCATTTCCATCTGAGATTCTACCAACAACCTCACTCCTGTACACCCTCTCATCTCCATCTGAGATCCTACCTACAATCTCACTCCTGTACACTCTCTCATCTCCATCTGAGATCCAGCCAACAATCTCACTGCTGTACACTCTCTCATCTCCATCTGAGATTCCACCAACAATCTGACTCCTGTACACTCTCTCATCTCCATCTCAGATTTTACCAACAATCTCACTCCTGCACACTCTCTCATCTCCATCTGAGATTCCACCAACAATCTCACCCCTATACACTCTACCATCTGCATCTGTGATTCTACCATCAATCTCACTCCTGTACACCCTCTCATCTCCATCTGAGATTCTACCAACAATCTCACTGCTGCACACCCTCTCATCTCCATCTGAGATCCAACCTACAATCTCACTTATGTACACTCGCTCATCTCCATCTGAGATCCTGCCAACAATCTCACTCCTGTACACCCTCTCAGCTCCATCTGAGATCCTACCTGCAATCTCACTCCTGTACACTCTCTCATCTCCATCTGAGATCGTACCAACAATCTCACTCCTGTACACTCTCTCATCACCATCTGAGATCCTGCCAACTATCTCACTCCTGTACACTCTCTCATCTCCATCTCAGATTTTACGAACAATCTCACGACTGTACACTCTCTCATCTCCATCTGAGATTCCACCAACAATCTCACTCTTATACACTCTCTCATCTGCATCTGTGATTCTACCAACAATCTCATTCCTGTACACTCTCTCATCTCCATCTGAGATTCTACCAACAATCTCACTCATGTACACTCTCTCATCTCCATCTGAGATTCCACCTACAATCTCACTCCTATACACTCTCTCATCTGCATCTGTGATTCTACCAACAATCTCACTCTTGTACACCCTCTCATCTCCATCTGAGATTCTACCAACAATCTCACTCCTGCACACCCTCTCATCTCCATCTGAGATCCAACCTACAATCTCACTTCTGTACACTCCCTCATCTCCATCTGAGATCCTGCCAACAATCTCACTCCTGTACACTCTCTCATCT
Organism: Mobula birostris; assembly: GCF_030028105.1. Lineage (NCBI taxonomy): Eukaryota > Metazoa > Chordata > Chondrichthyes > Myliobatiformes > Myliobatidae > Mobula > Mobula birostris. The sequence goes on from NW_027278514.1 coordinate 41,327, forward strand.
CCATCTGAGATCCTACGAACAATCTCACTCCTGTACTCTCTTTCACATCCATCTGAGATTCTACCAGCAATCTGACTCCTGTGCACCCTCTCAGCTCCATCTGAGATCCTACCAACAATCTCTATTCCTGTACACCCTCTCATCTGCATCTGAGATCCTACCAACAATCTCACTCCTGTACAATCTCTCATCTCTTTCTGAGATCCTACCAACAATCTAACTTCTGTACACCCTCTCATCTCCATCTGAGATCATGCCAATAATCTCACTCCTGTACACTGTCTCATCTCCATGTGAGATTCTACCAACAATCTCACTCATGTGCACTCTCTCATCTCCCTCTGAGATTCCACCAACAATCTCACTGCTGTACACTCTCTCATCTCCATCTGAGATTCTACCAACAATCTCACTCCTGTACACTTTCTCATCTCCATCTGAGATCCTACCTACAATCTCACTCCTGTACACTCTCTCATCTCCATCTGAGATTCTACCAACAATCTCACTCATGTACACTCTCTCATCTCCATCTGAGATTCCACCTACAATCTCACTCCTGTGCGCTCTCAAATTTCCATCTGAGATTCTACCAACAACCTCACTCTTGTACACCCTCTCATCTCCATCTGAGATCCTACCTTCAAACTCACTCCTGTACACTCTCTCATCTCCAACTGAGATTCCACCAACAATCTCACTCCTGTAAACTCTGTCATCTCCATCTGAGATTCTACCAACAATCTCACTCCTGTACACCCTCTCATTTCCATCTCAGATTTTACCAACAATCTCACTCCTGTACACTCTCTCATCTCCATCTGAGATTCCACCAACAATCTCACTCCTATACACTCTCTCATCTGCATCTGTGATTCTACCAACAATCTCACTCCTGTACACCCTCTCATCTCCATCTGAGATTCTACCAACAATCTCACTCCTGTACACCCTCTCATCTCCATCTGAGATCCTATCTACAATCTCACTTCTGTACGCTCTGTCATCTCCATCTGAGATCCTGCCAACAATCTCACTCCTGTACACTCTCTCATCACCATCTGAGATCCTACCAACAATCTCACTCCTGTACACTTCCTCATCTCCGTCTGAGATCCTACCAACAATCTCAGTGCTGTACACTCTCTCATCTCCATCTGAGATCCTACCAAGAATGACAGTCGTGTACATTTTCTCATCTCCATCGGAGATTCTACCAACAATCTCACTCCTCTACGTCCTCATCTCCATCTGAGATGCTACCAACAATCTCACTCCTGTACACCTTCTCATCTCCATCGAAGATTCTACCAGCCATCTCACTCCTGTACACCCTCTCATATCCATCTGAGATCCTACCAACAATCTCACTCCTGTACACTTTCTCATTTCCATCTGAGATTCTACCAACAACCTCACTCCTGTACACCCTCTCATCTCCATCTGAGATCCTACCTACAATCTCACTCCTGTACACTCTCTCATCTCCATCTGAGATCCAGCCAACAATCTCACTGCTGTACACTCTCTCATCTCCATCTGAGATTCCACCAACAATCTGACTCCTGTACACTCTCTCATCTCCATCTCAGATTTTACCAACAATCTCACTCCTGCACACTCTCTCATCTCCATCTGAGATTCCACCAACAATCTCACCCCTATACACTCTACCATCTGCATCTGTGATTCTACCATCAATCTCACTCCTGTACACCCTCTCATCTCCATCTGAGATTCTACCAACAATCTCACTGCTGCACACCCTCTCATCTCCATCTGAGATCCAACCTACAATCTCACTTATGTACACTCGCTCATCTCCATCTGAGATCCTGCCAACAATCTCACTCCTGTACACCCTCTCAGCTCCATCTGAGATCCTACCTGCAATCTCACTCCTGTACACTCTCTCATCTCCATCTGAGATCGTACCAACAATCTCACTCCTGTACACTCTCTCATCACCATCTGAGATCCTGCCAACTATCTCACTCCTGTACACTTTCTCAGCTCCATCTGAGATCCTACCAACAATCTCACTCCTGTACACTCTCTCATCTCCAACTGAGATTCTACCAACAATCTATCTCATGTACACTCTCTCATCTCTATCTGAGATTCCACCAGCAATCTCACTCCTGTACACTCTCTCATTTCCATCTGAGATTCTACCAACAATCTCACTCCTGTACATCCTCTCATCTCCATCTGAGATCCTACCAACAATCTCACTCATGTGCACTCTCTCATCTCCATCTGAGATCCTACCTTTAATCTCACTCCTGTACACTCTCTCATCTCCATCTGAGATTCTACCAACAATCTCACTCATGTACACTCTCTCATCTCCATCTGAGATTCCACCTACAATCTCACTCCTGTACGCTCTCTCATTTCCAGCTGAGATTCTACCAACAACCTCACTCCTGTACACCCTCTCATCTCCATCTGAGATCCTACCTACAATCTCACTCCTGTACACTGTCTCATCTCCATCTGAGATTCCACCAACAATCTCACTCCTGTACACTCTCTCATCTCCATCTCAGATTTTACCAACAATCTCACTCCTGTGCACTCTCTCATCTCCATCTGAGATTCCACCAACAATCTCACTCCAATACACTCTCTCATCTGCATCTGTGATTCTACCAACAATCTCACTCTTGTACACCCTCTCATCTCCATCTGAGATTCTACCAACAATCTCACTCCTGCACACCCTCTCATCTCCATCAGAGATACAACCTACAATCTCACTTCTGTACACTCTCTCATCTCCATCTGAGATCCTGCCAACAATCTCACTCCTGTACACTCTCTCATCTCCATCTGAGATCCTACGAACAATCTCACTCCTGTACTCTCTTTCACTTCCATCTGAGATTCTACCAGCAATCTGACTCCTGTGCACCCTCTCAGCTCCATCTGAGATCCTACCAACAATCTCTATTCCTGTACACCCTCTCATCTGCATCTGAGATCCTACCAACAATCTCACTCCTGTACAATCTCTCATCTCTTTCTGAGATCCTACCAACAATCTAACTTCTGTACACCCTCTCATCTCCATCTGAGATCATGCCAATAATCTCACTCCTGTACACTGTCTCATCTCCATGTGAGATTCTACCAACAATCTCACTCATGTGCACTCTCTCATCTCCCTCTGAGATTCCACCAACAATCTCACTGCTGTACACTCTCTCATCTCCATCTGAGATTCTACCAACAATCTCACTCCTGTACACTTTCTCATCTCCATCTGAGATTCCACCTACAATCTCCCTCCTGTGCGCTCTCAAATTTCCATCTGAGATTCTACCAACAACCTCACTCTTGTACACCCTCTCATCTCCATCTGAGATCCTACCTTCAAAGTCACTCCTGTACACTCTCTCATCTCCAACTGAGATTCCACCAACAATCTCACTCCTGTAAACTCTGTCATCTCCATCTGAGATTCTACCAACAATCTCACTCCTGTACACCCTCTCATTTCCATCTCAGATTTTACCAACAATCTCACTCCTGTACACTCTCTCATCTCCATCTGAGATTCCACCAACAATCTCACTCCTATACACTCTCTCATCTGCATCTGTGATTCTACCAACAATCTCACTCCTGTACACCCTCTCATCTCCATCTGAGATTCTACCAACAATCTCACTCCTGTACACCCTCTCATCTCCATCTGAGATCCTATCTACAATCTCACTTCTGTACGCTCTGTCATCTCCATCTGAGATCCTGCCAACAATCTCACTCCTGTACACTCTCTCATCACCATCTGAGATCCTACCAACAATCTCACTCCTGTACACTTCCTCATCTCCGTCTGAGATCCTACCAACAATCTCACTCATGTACACTCTCTCATCTCCATCTGAGATTCCACCTACAATCTCACTCCTGTGCGCTCTCAAATTTCCATCTGAGATTCTACCAACAACCTCACTCTTGTACACCCTCTCATCTCCATCTGAGATCCTACCTTCAAAATCACTCCTGTACACTCTCTCATCTCCAACTGAGATTCCACCAACAATCTCACTCCTGTAAACTCTGTCATCTCCATCTGAGATTCTACCAACAATCTCACTCCTGTACACCCTCTCATTTCCATCTCAGATTTTACCAACAATCTCACTCCTGTACACTCTCTCATCTCCATCTGAGATTCCACCAACAATCTCACTCCTATACACTCTCTCATCTGCATCTGTGATTCTACCAACAATCTCACTCCTGTACACCCTCTCATCTCCATCTGAGATTCTACCAACAATCTCACTCCTGTACACCCTCTCATCTCCATCTGAGATCCTATCTACAATCTCACTTCTGTACGCTCTGTCATCTCCATCTGAGATCCTGCCAACAATCTCACTCCTGTACACTCTCTCATCACCATCTGAGATCCTACCAACAATCTCACTCCTGTACACTTCCTCATCTCCGTCTGAGATCCTACCAACAATCTCAGTGCGGTACACTCTCTCATCTCCATCTGAGATCCTACCAAGAATGACAGTCGTGTACATTTTCTCATCTCCATCGGAGATTCTACCAACAATCTCACTCCTCTACGTCCTCATCTCCATCTGAGATGCTACCAACAATCTCACTCCTGTACACCTTCTCATCTCCATCGAAGATTCTACCAGCCATCTCACTCCTGTACACCCTCTCATTTCCATCTGAGATCCTACCAACAATCTCACTCCTGTACACTTTCTCATTTCCATCTGAGATTCTACCAACAACCTCACTCCTGTACACCCTCTCATCTCCATCTGAGATCCTACCTACAATCTCACTCCTGTACACTCTCTCATCTCCATCTGAGATCCAGCCAACAATCTCACTCCTGTACACTCTCTCATCTCCATCTGAGATTCCACCAACAATCTGACTCCTGTACACTCTCTCATCTACATCTCAGATTTTACCAACAATCTCACTCCTGCACACTCTCTCATCTCCATCTGAGATTCCACCAACAATCTCACCCCTATACACTCTACCATCTGCATCTGTGATTCTACCATCAATCTCACTCCTGTACACCCTCTCATCTCCATCTGAGATTCTACCAACAATCTCACTGCTGCACACCCTCTCATCTCCATCTGAGATCCAACCTACAATCTCACTTATGTACACTCTCTCATCTCCATCTGAGATCCTGCCAACAATCTCACTCCTGTACACCCTCTCAGCTCCATCTGAGATCCTACCTGCAATCTCACTCCTGTACACTCTCTCATCTCCATCTGAGATCGTACCAACAATCTCACTCCTGTACACCCTCTCATCACCATCTGAGATCCTGCCAACTATCTCACTCCTGTACACTTTCTCATCTCCATCTGAGATCCTACCAACAATCTCACTCCTGTACACTCTCTCATCTCCAACTGAGATTCTACCAACAATCTATCTCATGTACACTCTTTCATTTCCATCTGAGATTCTACCAACAATCTCACTCCTGTACATCCTCTCATCTCCATCTGAGATCCTACCAACAATCTCACTCATGTACACTCTCTCATCTCCATCTGAGATTCCACCTACAATCTCACTCCTGTACGCTCTCTCATTTCCATCTGAGATTCTACCAACAACCTCACTCCTGTACACCCTCTCATCTCCATCTGAGATCCTACCTACAATCTCACTGCTGTACACTCTCTCATCTCCATCTGAGATTCCACCAACAGTCTCACTCCTATACACCCTCTCATCTCCATCTGAGATTCTACCAACAATCTCACTCCTGTACACCCTCTCATATCCATCTGAGATCCTACCTACAATCTCACTTCTGTACACTCTCTCATCTCCATCTGAGATCCTGCCAACAATCTCACTCCTGTACACCCTCTCATCTCCATCTGAGATCCTACCTTTAATCTCACTCCTGTATACTCTCTCATCTCCATCTGAGATTCTACCAACAATCTCACTCATGTACACTCTCTCATCTCCATCTGAGATTCCACCTACAATCTCACTCCTGTACGCTCTCTCATTTCCAGCTGAGATTCTACCAACAACCTCACTCCTGTACACCCTCTCATCTCCATCTGAGATCCTACCTACAATCTAACTCCTGTACACTGTCTCATCTCCAACTGAGATTCCACCAACAATCTCACTCCTGTACACTCTCTCATCTCCATCTCAGATTTTACCAAGAATTTCAATCCTGTACACTCTCTCATCTCCATCTGAGATTCCACCAACAATCTCACTCCTATACACTCTCTCATCTGCATCTGTGATTCTACCAACAATCTCACTCTTGTACACCCTCTCATCTCCATCTGAGATTCTACCAACAATCTCACTCCTGCACACCCTCTCATCTCCATCTGAGATCCAACCTACAATCTCACTTCTGTACACTCTCTCATCTCCATCTGAGAACCTGCCAACAATCTCACTCTGTACACTCTCTCATCTCCATCTGAGATCCTACGAACAATCTCACTCCTGTACTCTCTTTCACTTCCATCTGAGATTCTACCAGCAATCTGACTCCTGTGCACCCTCTCAGCTCCATCTGAGATCCTACCAACAATCTCTATTCCTGTACACCCTCTCATCTCCATCTGAGATCCTACCAACAATCTCACTCCTGTACACTCTCTCATCTCTTTCTGAGATCCTACCAACAATCTAACTTCTGTACACCCTCTCATCTCCATCTGAGATCATGCCAATAATCTCACTCCTGTACACTGTCTCATCTCCATGTGAGATTCTACCAACAATCTCACTCATGTGCACTCTCTCATCTCCCTCTGAGATTCCACCAACAATCTCACTGCTGTACACTCTCTCATCTCCATCTGAGATTCTACCAACAATCTCACTCCTGTACACCCTCTCATCTCCATCTGAGATCCTACCTACAATCTCACTTCTGTACACTCTCTCATCTCCATCTGAGATTCTACCAACAATCTCACTCATGTACACTCTCTCATCTCCATCTGAGATTCCACCTACAATCTCACTCCTGTACTCTTTCTCATCTCCATTAGAGATCTTACCAACAATCTCACTCCTGTACACTTCCTCATTTCCATCTGAGATTCCACCAACAATCTCACTCCTGTACACTTTCTCATCTCCATCTGAGTTCCTACCTACAATCTCACTCCTGTACACTCTCTCCTCTCCATCTGAGATACTACCAACAATCTCACTCATGTACACTCTCTCATCTCCATCTGAGATTCCACCTACAATCTCACTCCTGTACGCTCTCTCATTTCCATCTGAGATTCTACCAACAACCTCACTCCAGTACACCCTCTCATCTCCATCTGAGATCCTACCAACAATCTCGCTCCTGTACACTCTCCAATCTCCATCTGAGATCCTACCAACAATCTCACTCCTGTACACTCTCTTATCTCTATCTGAGATCCTACCAACAATCTAAATCCTGTACACCCTCTCATCTCCATCTGAGATCATGCCAACAATCTCACTCCTGTACACTCTCTCGTCTCCATCTGAGATTCTACCAACAATCTCAGTCCTGCACACCCTCTCATCTCCATCTGAGATTCTACCAACAACCTCACTCCTGTACACCCTCTCATCTCCATCTGAGATCCTACCTGCAATCTCACTCCTGTACACTCTCTCATCTCCATCTGAGATTCCACCAACAATCTCACTCCTATACACTCTCTCATCTGCATCTGTGATTCTACCAACAATCTCACTGCTGTACACCGTCTCATCTCCATCTGAGATCCTACCAACAATCTGACTCCTGTACACTGTCTCATTTCCATCTGAGATTCCATCAGCAATCTCAATCCTGTACACCCTCTCATTTCCATCTGAGATCCTACTTACAATCTCACTCCTGTACACTTTCTCATCTCCATCTGAGATTTTACCAATATTCTCACTCCTGTACACTCCCTCATCTCCATCTGAGATTCCAGCAACAATCTCACTCCTGTACACTCTTTCATCACCATCTGAGATCCCACCAACAATCTCACTCCTGTACACACTCTCATCTCCATCTGAGATTCTACCAACAATCTCACTCCTGTACACCCTCTCATCTCCATCTGAGATTCTACCAACAATCTCACTCCTGTACACTCTCTCATCTCCATCCGAGATTCTACCAACAATCTCACTCATGTTCACTCTCTCATCTCCATCTGAGATTCCACCAACAATCTCACTCCTGTACACTCTCTCATCTCCATCTCAGATTCCACTAACAATCTCACGCCTGTACGCTCTCAAATTTCCATCTGAGATTCTACCAACAATCTCACTCCTGTACACTCTCTCATCTCCATTTGAGATCCTACCTTCAAACTCACTCCTGTACACTCTCTCATCTCCAACTGAGATTCCACCAACAATCTCACTCCTGTACACTCTCTCATCTCCATCTCAGATTTTACCAACAATCTCACTCCTGTACACTCTCTCATCTCCATCTGAGATTTCACCAACAATCTCACTCCTATACACTCTCTCATCTGCATCTGAGATTTTACCAATATTCTCACTCCTGTACACTCCATCATCTCCATCTGAGATTCCACAAACAATCTCACTCCTGTACACTGTCTCATCTCCATCTCAGATCCTACCAACAATCTCACTCCTGTACACTTTCTCATTTCCATCTGAGATCCTACCAACAATCTCACTCCTGTACACTCTCTCATCTCCATCTGAGATTCTACCAACAATCTCACTCCTGTACACTTTCTCATCTCCATCTGAGTTCCTACCTACAATCTCATTCCTGTACACTCTCTCATCTCCATCTGAGATTCTACCAACAATCTCACTCATGTACACTCTCTCATCTCCATCTGAGATTCCACCTACAATCTCACTCCTGTACGCTCTCTCATTTCCATCTGAGATTCTACCAACAACCTTACTCCAGTACACCCTCTCATCTCCATCTGAGATTCCACCAACAATCTCACTCCTGTGCACTTTCTCATCTCCATCTGAGATTTTACCAATATTCTCACTCCTGTACACTCCCTCATCTCCATCTGAGATTCCAGCAACAATCTCACTCCTGTACACTCTTTCATCACCATCTGAGATCCCACCAACAATCTCACTCCTGTACACACTCTCATCTCCATCTGAGATTCTACCAACAATCTCACTCCTGTACACCCTCTCATCTCCATCTGAGATTCTACCAACAATCTCACTCCTGTACACTCTCTCATCTCCATCTGAGATTCTACCAACAATCTCACTCATGTACACTCTCTCATCTCCATCTGAGATTCCACCAACAATCTCACTCCTGTACACTCTCTCATCTCCATCTCAGATTCCACTAACAATCTCACGCCTGTACGCTCTCAAATTTCCATCTGAGATTCTACCAACAATCTCACTCCTGTACACTCTCTCATCTCCATCTGAGATCCTACCTTCAAACTCACTCCTGTATACTCTCTCATCTCCAACTGAGATTCCACCAACAATCTCACTCCTGTACACTCTCTCATCTTCATCTCAGATTTTACCAACAATCCTACTCCTGTACACTCTCTCATCTCCATCTGAGATTTCACAAACAATCTCACTCCTATACACTCTCTCATCTGCATCTGAGATTTTACCAATATTCTCACTCCTGTACACTCCATCATCTCCATCTGAGATTCCACAAACAATCTCACTCCTGTACACTGTCTCATCTCCATCTCAGATCCTACCAACAATCTCACTCCTGTACACTTTCTCATTTCCATCTGAGATCCTACCAACAATCTCACCCCTGTACACTCTCTCATCTCCATCTGAGATTCCACCAACAATCTCACTCCTGTACACTCTCTCATCTCCATCTGAGATTCTAACAACAATCTCACTCCTGTACACCCTCTCATCTCCATCTGAGATCCTACGAACGATCTCACTCCTGTACACTCTCTCATCTCCATCTGAGATTCTACCAAAAATCTCACTCATGTACACTCTCTCATCTCCATCTGAGATTCCACCTACAATCTCGCTCCTGTACGCTCTCTCATTTCCATCTGAGATTCTACCAACAACCTCACTCCTATACACCCTCTCATCTCCATCTGAGATCCTACCTACAATCTCACTCCTGTACACTCTCTCATCTCCATCTCAGATTTTACGAACAATCTCACTCCTGTACACTCTCTCATCTCCATCTGAGATTCCACCAACAATCTCACTCTGATGCACTCTCTCATCTGCATCTGTGATTCTACCAACAATCTCACTCCTGTACACCCTCTCATCTCCATCTGAGATTCTACCAACAATCTCACTCCTGTACACCCTCTCATTTCCATCTGTGATCCTACCTACAATCTCACTCCTGTACACTCTCTCATCTCCATCTGAGATTCTACCAACAATCTCACTCATGTACACTCTCTCATCTCCATCTGAGATTCCACCTACAATCTCACTCCTGTACGCTCTCAAATTTCCATCTGAGATTCTACCAACAACCTCACTCCTGTACACCCTCTCATCTCCATCTGAGATCCTACCTTCAAACTCACTCCTGTACACTCTCTCATCTCTAACTGAGATTCCGCCAACAATCTCACTCCTGTAAACTCTCTCATCTCCATCTCAGATTTTACCAACAATCTGACTCCTGTACACTCTCTCATCTCCATCAGAGATTCCACCAACAATCTCACTCCTATACACTCTCTCATCTGCATCTGTGATTCTACCAACAATCTCACTCCTGTACACCCTCTCATCTCCATCTGAGATTCTACCAACAATCTCACTCCTGTACACCCTCTCATCTCCATCTGAGATCCTATCTACAATCTCACTTCTGTACACTCTCTCATCTCCATCTGAGATCCTGCCAACAATCTCACTCCTGTACACTTTCTCATCTGCATTAGAGATCTTACCAACAATCTCACTCCTGTACACTTCCTCATCTCCATCTGAGATCCTACCAACAATCTCAGTGCTGTACACTCTCTCATCTCCATCTGAGATCCTACCAAGAATGACAGTCGTGTACATTTTCTCATCTCCATCGGAGATTCTACCAACAATCTCACTCCTCTACGTCCTCATCTCCATCTGAGATGCTACCAACAATCTCACTCCTGTACACCTTCTCATCTCCATCGAAGATTCTACCAGCCATCTCACTCCTGTACACCCTCTCATCTCCATCTGAGATCCAGCCATCAATCTCACTCCTGTACACTCTCTCATCTCCATCTGAGATTCCACCAAAAATCTCACTCCTGTACACTCTCTCATGTCCATCTCAGATTTTACGAACAATCTCACTACTGTACACTCTCTCATCTCCATCTGAGATTCCACCAACAATCTCACTCTTATACACTCTCTCATCTGCATCTGTGATTCTACCAACAATCTCACTCCTGTACACTCTCTCATCTCCATCTGAGATTCCACCTACAATCTCGCTCCTGTACGCTCTCTCATTTCCATCTGAGATTCTACCAACAACCTCACTCCTGTACACCCTCTCATCTCCATCTGAGATCCTACCTGCAATCTCACTCCTGTACACTCTCTCATCTCCATCTGAGATCCAGCCAACAATCTCACTCCTGTACACTCTCTCATCTCCATCTGAGATTCCACCAACAATCTCACTCCTGTACACTCTCTCATCTCCATCTCAGATTTTACGAACAATCTCACTCCTGTACACTCTCTCATCTCCATCTGAGATTCCACCAACAATCTCACTCTTATACACTCTCTCATCTGCATCTGTGATTCTACCAACAATCTCACTCCTGTACACCCTCTCATCTCCATCTGAGATTCTACCAACAATCTCACTCCTGTACACCCTCTCATTTCCATCTGAGATCCTACCTACAATCTCACTCCTGTACACTCTCTCATCTCCATCTGAGATTCTACCAACAATCTCACTCATGTACACTCTCTCATCTCCATCTGAGATTCCACCTACAATCTCACTCCTGTACGCTCTCAAATTTCCATCTGAGATTCTACCAACAACCTCACTCTTGTACACCCTCTCATCTCCATCTGAGATCCTACCTTAAAACTCACTCCTGTACACTCTCTCATCTCCAACTGAGATTCCACCAACTATCTCACTCCTGTAAACTCTCTCATCTCCATCTGAGATTCTACCAACAATCTCACTCCTGTACACCCTCTCATTTCCATCTCAGATTTTACCAACAATCTCACTTCTGTACACTCTCTCATCTCCATCTGAGATCCTGCCAACAATCTCACTCCTGTACACTCTCTCATCACCATCTGAGATCCTACCAACAATCTCACTCCTGTACACTTTCTCATCTGCATTAGAGATCTTACCAACAATCTCACTCCTGTACACTTCCTCATCTCCATCTGAGATCCTACCAACAATCTCAGTGCTGTACACTCTCTCATCTCCATCTGAGATCCTACCAAGAATGACAGTCGTGTACATTTTCTCATCTCCATCGGAGATTCTACCAACAATCTCACTCCTCTACGTCCTCATCTCCATCTGAGATGCTACCAACAATCTCACTCCTGTACACCTTCTCATCTCCATCGAAGATTCTACCAGCCATCTCACTCCTGTACACCCTCTCATTTCCATCTGAGATCCTACTTACAATCTCACTCCTGTACACTTTCTCATCTCCATCTGAGATCCTACCAACAATCTCACTCCTGTACACTTTCTCATCTCCATCTGAGATCCTACCAACAATCTCACTCCTGTACACCCTCTCATCTCCATCTGAGATCCTACCTACAATCTCACTCCTGTACACTCTCTCATCTCCATCTGTGATTCTACCAACAATCTCACTCATGTACACTCTCTCATCTCTATCTGAGATTCCACCTACAATCTCACTCCTATACGCTCTCTTATTTCCATCTGTGATTCTACCAACAACCTCACTCCTGTACACCCTCTCATCTCCATCTGAGATCCTACCTACAATCTCACTCCTGTACACTCTCTCATCTCCATCTGAGATCCAGCCAACAATCTCACTCCTGTACACTCTCTCATCTCCATCTGAGATTCCACCAACAATCTGACTCCTGTACACTCTCTCATCTCCATCTGAGATTCCACCACCAATCTCACTCCTGCACACTCTCTCATCTCCATCTGAGATTCCACAAACAATCTCACTCCTGCACACCCTCTCATCTCCATCTGAGATCCAACCTACAATCTCACTTATGTACACTCTCTCATCACCATCTGAGATCCTGCCAACTATCTCACTCCTGTACACTTTCTCATCTCCATCTGAGATCCTACCAACAATCTCACTCCTGTACACTCTCTCATCTCCAACTGCGATTCCACCAACAATCTATCTCATGTACACTCTCTCATCTCCATCTGAGATTCCACCAGCAATCTCACTCCTGTACACTCTCTCATTTCCATCTGAGATTCTACTAACAATCTCACTCCTGTACATCCTCTCATCTCCATCTGAGATCCTACCAACAATCTCACTCATGTACACTCTCTCATCTCCATCTGAGATTCCACCTACAATCTCACTCCTGTACGCTCTCTTATTTCCATCTGAGATTCTACCAACAACCTCACTCCTGTACACCCTCTCATCTCCATCTGAGATCCTACCTACAATCTCACTCCTGTACACTTTCTCATCTCCATTAGAGATCTTACCAACAATCTCACTCCTGTACACTTCCTCATCTCCATCTGAGATCCTACAAACAATCTCACTGCTGTACACTCTCTCATCTCCATCTGAGATCCTACCAAGAATGTCAGTCGTGTACATTTTCTCATTTCCATCGGAGATTCTACCAACAATCTCACTCCTGTACGTCCTCATCTCCATCTGAGATGCTACCAACAATCTCACTCCTGTACACTCTCTCATCTCCATCTGAGATCCGACGAACAATCTCACTCCTGTACTCTCTTTCACTTCCATCTGAGATTCTACCAGCAATCTGACTCCTGTGCACCCTCTCAGCTCCATCTGAGATCCTACCAACAATCTCTATTCCTGTACACCCTCTCATCTCCATCTGAGATCCTACCAACAATCTCACTCCTGTACACTCTCTCATCTCTTTCTGATATCCTACCAACAATCTGACTTCTGTACACCCTCTCATCTCCATCTGAGATCATGCCAATAATCTCACTCCTGTACACTCTCTCATCTCCATGTGAGACTCTACCAACAATCTCACTCATGTGCACTCTCTCATCTCCCTCTGAGATTCCACCAACAATCTCACTGCTGTACACTCTCTCATCTCCATCTGAGATTCTACCAACAATCTCACTCCTGTACACCCTCTCATCTCCATCTGAGATCCTACCTACAATCTCACTCCTGTACACTCTCTCATCTCCATCTGAGATTCTACCAACAATCTCACTCATGTACACTCTCTCATCTCCATCTGAGATTCCACCTACAATCTCACTCCTGTACTCTTTCTCATCTCCATTAGAGATCTTACCAACAATCTCACTCCTGTACACTTTCTCATCTCCATCTGAGATTTTACCAATATTCTTACTGCTGCACACTCCCTCATCTCCATCTGAGATTCCACCAACAATCTCACTCCTGTACACTCTCTCATCACCATCTGAGATCCTACCAACAATCTAACTCCTGTACACTTCCTCATCTCCATCTGAGATTCTACCAACAATCTCACTCCTGTACACTTTCTCATCTCCATCTGAGATCCTACCTACAATCTCACTCCTGTAAACTCTCTCATCTCCATCTGAGATTCTACCAACAATCTCACTCCTGTACACCCTCTCATTTCCATCTCAGATTTTACCAACAATCTCACTTCTGTACACTCTCTCATCTCCATCTGAGATCCTGCCAACAATCTCACTCCTGTACACTCTCTCATCACCATCTGAGATCCTACCAACAATCTCACTCCTGTACACTTTCTCATCTGCATTAGAGATCTTACCAACAATCTCACTCCTGTACACTTCCTCATCTCCATCTGAGATCCTACCAACAATCTCAGTGCTGTACACTCTCTCATCTCCATCTGAGATCCTACCAAGAATGACAGTCGTGTACATTTTCTCATCTCCATCGGAGATTCTACCAACAATCTCACTCCTCTACGTCCTCATCTCCATCTGAGATGCTACCAACAATCTCACTCCTGTACACCTTCTCATCTCCATCGAAGATTCTACCAGCCATCTCACTCCTGTACACCCTCTCATTTCCATCTGAGATCCTACTTACAATCTCACTCCTGTACACTTTCTCATCTCCATCTGAGATCCTACCAACAATCTCACTCCTGTACACTTTCTCATCTCCATCTGAGATCCTACCAACAATCTCACTCCTGTACACCCTCTCATCTCCATCTGAGATCCTACCTACAATCTCACTCCTGTACACTCTCTCATCTCCATCTGTGATTCTACCAACAATCTCACTCATGTACACTCTCTCATCTCTATCTGAGATTCCACCTACAATCTCACTCCTGTACGCTCTCTCATTTCCATCTGTGATTCTACCAACAACCTCACTCCTGTACACCCTCTCATCTCCATCTGAGATCCTACCTACAATCTCACTCCTGTACACTCTCTCATCTCCATCTGAGATCCAGCCAACAATCTCACTCCTGTACACTCTCTCATCTCCATCTGAGATTCCACCAACAATCTGACTCCTGTACACTCTCTCATCTCCATCTGAGATCCTACCAACAATCTCACTCCTGTACACTCTCTTATCTCTATCTGAGATCCTACCAACAATCTAAATCCTGTACACCCTCTCATCTCCATCTGAGATCATGCCAACAATCTCACTCCTGTACACTCTCTCGTCTCCATCTGAGATTCTACCAACAATCTCAGTCCTGCACACCCTCTCATCTCCATCTGAGATTCTACCAACAACCTCACTCCTGTACACCCTCTCATCTCCATCTGAGATCCTACCTGCAATCTCACTCCTGTACACTCTCTCATCTCCATCTGAGATTCCACCAACAATCTCACTCCTATACACTCTCTCATCTGCATCTGTGATTCTACCAACAATCTCACTGCTGTACACCGTCTCATCTCCATCTGAGATCCTACCAACAATCTGACTCCTGTACACTGTCTCATTTCCATCTGAGATTCCATCAGCAATCTCAATCCTGTACACCCTCTCATTTCCATCTGAGATCCTACTTACAATCTCACTCCTGTACACTTTCTCATCTCCATCTGAGATTTTACCAATATTCTCACTCCTGTACACTCCCTCATCTCCATCTGAGATTCCAGCAACAATCTCACTCCTGTACACTCTTTCATCACCATCTGAGATCCCACCAACAATCTCACTCCTGTACACACTCTCATCTCCATCTGAGATTCTACCAACAATCTCACTCCTGTACACCCTCTCATCTCCATCTGAGATTCTACCAACAATCTCACTCCTGTACACTCTCTCATCTCCATCCGAGATTCTACCAACAATCTCACTCATGTTCACTCTCTCATCTCCATCTGAGATTCCACCAACAATCTCACTCCTGTACACTCTCTCATCTCCATCTCAGATTCCACTAACAATCTCACGCCTGTACGCTCTCAAATTTCCATCTGAGATTCTACCAACAATCTCACTCCTGTACACTCTCTCATCTCCATTTGAGATCCTACCTTCAAACTCACTCCTGTACACTCTCTCATCTCCAACTGAGATTCCACCAACAATCTCACTCCTGTACACTCTCTCATCTCCATCTCAGATTTTACCAACAATCTCACTCCTGTACACTCTCTCATCTCCATCTGAGATTTCACCAACAATCTCACTCCTATACACTCTCTCATCTGCATCTGAGATTTTACCAATATTCTCACTCCTGCACACTCCATCATCTCCATCTGAGATTCCACAAACAATCTCACTCCTGTACACTGTCTCATCTCCATCTCAGATCCTACCAACAATCTCACTCCTGTACACTTTCTCATTTCCATCTGAGATCCTACCAACAATCTCACTCCTGTACACTCTCTCATCTCCATCTGAGATTCTACCAACAATCTCACTCCTGTACACTTTCTCATCTCCATCTGAGTTCCTACCTACAATCTCATTCCTGTACACTCTCTCATCTCCATCTGAGATTCTACCAACAATCTCACTCATGTACACTCTCTCATCTCCATCTGAGATTCCACCTACAATCTCACTCCTGTACGCTCTCTCATTTCCATCTGAGATTCTACCAACAACCTTACTCCAGTACACCCTCTCATCTCCATCTGAGATTCCACCAACAATCTCACTCCTGTGCACTTTCTCATCTCCATCTGAGATTTTACCAATATTCTCACTCCTGTACACTCCCTCATCTCCATCTGAGATTCCAGCAACAATCTCACTCCTGTACACTCTTTCATCACCATCTGAGATCCCACCAACAATCTCACTCCTGTACACACTCTCATCTCCATCTGAGATTCTACCAACAATCTCACTCCTGTACACCCTCTCATCTCCATCTGAGATTCTACCAACAATCTCACTCCTGTACACTCTCTCATCTCCATCTGAGATTCTACCAACAATCTCACTCATGTACACTCTCTCATCTCCATCTGAGATTCCACCAACAATCTCACTCCTGTACACTCTCTCATCTCCATCTCAGATTCCACTAACAATCTCACGCCTGTACGCTCTCAAATTTCCATCTGAGATTCTACCAACAATCTCACTCCTGTACACTCTCTCATCTCCATCTGAGATCCTACCTTCAAACTCACTCCTGTATACTCTCTCATCTCCAACTGAGATTCCACCAACAATCTCACTCCTGTACACTCTCTCATCTTCATCTCAGATTTTACCAACAATCCTACTCCTGTACACTCTCTCATCTCCATCTGAGATTTCACCAACAATCTCACTCCTATACACTCTCTCATCTGCATCTGAGATTTTACCAATATTCTCACTCCTGTACACTCCATCATCTCCATCTGAGATTCCACAAACAATCTCACTCCTGTACACTGTCTCATCTCCATCTCAGATCCTACCAACAATCTCACTCCTGTACACTTTCTCATTTCCATCTGAGATCCTACCAACAATCTCACTCCTGTACACTCTCTCATCTCCATCTGAGATTCTACCAACAATCTCACTCATATACACTCTCTCATCTCCATCTGAGATTCCACCAACAATCTCACTCCTGTACACTCTCTCATCTCCATCTGAGATTCTAACAACAATCTCACTCCTGTACACCCTCTCATCTCCATCTGAGATCCTACGAACGATCTCACTCCTGTACACTCTCTCATCTCCATCTGAGATTCTACCAAAAATCTCACTCATGTACACTCTCTCATCTCCATCTGAGATTCCACCTACAATCTCGCTCCTGTACGCTCTCTCATTTCCATCTGAGATTCTACCAACAACCTCACTCCTATACACCCTCTCATCTCCATCTGAGATCCTACCTACAATCTCACTCCTGTACACTCTCTCATCTCCATCTCAGATTTTACGAACAATCTCACTCCTGTACACTCTCTCATCTCCATCTGAGATTCCACCAACAATCTCACTCTGATGCACTCTCTCATCTGCATCTGTGATTCTACCAACAATCTCACTCCTGTACACCCTCTCATCTCCATCTGAGATTCTACCAACAATCTCACTCCTGTACACCCTCTCATTTCCATCTGTGATCCTACCTACAATCTCACTCCTGTACACTCTCTCATCTCCATCTGAGATTCTACCAACAATCTCACTCATGTACACTCTCTCATCTCCATCTGAGATTCCACCTACAATCTCACTCCTGTACGCTCTCAAATTTCCATCTGAGATTCTACCAACAACCTCACTCCTGTACACCCTCTCATCTCCATCTGAGATCCTACCTTCAAACTCACTCCTGTACACTCTCTCATCTCTAACTGAGATTCCGCCAACAATCTCACTCCTGTAAACTCTCTCATCTCCATCTCAGATTTTACCAACAATCTGACTCCTGTACACTCTCTCATCTCCATCAGAGATTCCACCAACAATCTCACTCCTATACACTCTCTCATCTGCATCTGTGATTCTACCAACAATCTCACTCCTGTACACCCTCTCATCTCCATCTGAGATTCTACCAACAATCTCACTCCTGTACACCCTCTCATCTCCATCTGAGATCCTATCTACAATCTCACTTCTGTACACTCTCTCATCTCCATCTGAGATCCTGCCAACAATCTCACTCCTGTACACTTTCTCATCTGCATTAGAGATCTTACCAACAATCTCACTCCTGTACACTTCCTCATCTCCATCTGAGATCCTACCAACAATCTCAGTGCTGTACACTCTCTCATCTCCATCTGAGATCCTACCAAGAATGACAGTCGTGTACATTTTCTCATCTCCATCGGAGATTCTACCAACAATCTCACTCCTCTACGTCCTCATCTCCATCTGAGATGCTACCAACAATCTCACTCCTGTACACCTTCTCATCTCCATCGAAGATTCTACCAGCCATCTCACTCCTGTACACCCTCTCATTTCCATCTGAGATCCTACTTACAATCTCACTCCTGTACACTTTCTCATCTCCATCTGAGATCCTACCAACAATCTCACTCCTGTACACTTTCTCATCTCCATCTGAGATCCTACCAACAATCTCACTCCTGTACACCCTCTCATCTCCATCTGAGATCCTACCTACAATCTCACTCCTGTACACTCTCTCATCTCCATCTGTGATTCTACCAACAATCTCACTCATGTACACTCTCTCATCTCTATCTGAGATTCCACCTACAATCTCACTCCTATACGCTCTCTTATTTCCATCTGTGATTCTACCAACAACCTCACTCCTGTACACCCTCTCATCTCCATCTGAGATCCTACCTACAATCTCACTCCTGTACACTCTCTCATCTCCATCTGAGATCCAGCCAACAATCTCACTCCTGTACACTCTCTCATCTCCATCTGAGATTCCACCAACAATCTGACTCCTGTACACTCTCTCATCTCCATCTGAGATTCCACCACCAATCTCACTCCTGCACACTCTCTCATCTCCATCTGAGATTCCACCAACAATCTCACTCCTGCACACCCTCTCATCTCCATCTGAGATCCAACCTACAATCTCACTTATGTACACTCTCTCATCACCATCTGAGATCCTGCCAACTATCTCACTCCTGTACACTTTCTCATCTCCATCTGAGATCCTACCAACAATCTCACTCCTGTACACTCTCTCATCTCCAACTGCGATTCCACCAACAATCTATCTCATGTACACTCTCTCATCTCCATCTGAGATTCCACCAGCAATCTCACTCCTGTACACTCTCTCATTTCCATCTGAGATTCTACTAACAATCTCACTCCTGTACATCCTCTCATCTCCATCTGAGATCCTACCAACAATCTCACTCATGTACACTCTCTCATCTCCATCTGAGATTCCACCTACAATCTCACTCCTGTACGCTCTCTTATTTCCATCTGAGATTCTACCAACAATCTCACTCCTGTACACCCTCTCATCTCCATCTGAGATCCTACCTACAATCTCACTCCTGTACACTTTCTCATCTCCATTAGAGATCTTACCAACAATCTCACTCCTGTACACTTCCTCATCTCCATCTGAGATCCTACAAACAATCTCACTGCTGTACACTCTCTCATCTCCATCTGAGATCCTACCAAGAATGTCAGTCGTGTACATTTTCTCATTTCCATCGGAGATTCTACCAACAATCTCACTCCTGTACGTCCTCATCTCCATCTGAGATGCTACCAACAATCTCACTCCTGTACACTCTCTCATCTCCATCTGAGATCCGACGAACAATCTCACTCCTGTACTCTCTTTCACTTCCATCTGAGATTCTACCAGCAATCTGACTCCTGTGCACCCTCTCAGCTGCATCTGAGATCCTACCAACAATCTCTATTCCTGTACACCCTCTCATCTCCATCTGAGATCCTACCAACAATCTCACTCCTGTACACTCTCTCATCTCTTTCTGATATCCTACCAACAATCTGACTTCTGTACACCCTCTCATCTCCATCTGAGATCATGCCAATAATCTCACTCCTGTACACTCTCTCATCTCCATGTGAGACTCTACCAACAATCTCACTCATGTGCACTCTCTCATCTCCCTCTGAGATTCCACCAACAATCTCACTGCTGTACACTCTCTCATCTCCATCTGAGATTCTACCAACAATCTCACTCCTGTACACCCTCTCATCTCCATCTGAGATCCTACCTACAATCTCACTCCTGTACACTCTCTCATCTCCATCTGAGATTCTACCAACAATCTCACTCATGTACACTCTCTCATCTCCATCTGAGATTCCACCTACAATCTCACTCCTGTACTCTTTCTCATCTCCATTAGAGATCTTACCAACAATCTCACTCCTGTACACTTTCTCATCTCCATCTGAGATTTTACCAATATTCTTACTGCTGCACACTCCCTCATCTCCATCTGAGATTCCACCAACAATCTCACTCCTGTACACTCTCTCATCACCATCTGAGATCCTACCAACAATCTAACTCCTGTACACTTCCTCATCTCCATCTGAGATTCTACCAACAATCTCACTCCTGTACACTTTCTCATCTCCATCTGAGATCCTACCTACAATCTCACTCCTGTAAACTCTCTCATCTCCATCTGAGATTCTACTAACAATCTCACTCCTGTACACCCTCTCATTTCCATCTCAGATTTTACCAACAATCTCACTTCTGTACACTCTCTCATCTCCATCTGAGATCCTGCCAACAATCTCACTCCTGTACACTCTCTCATCACCATCTGAGATCCTACCAACAATCTCACTCCTGTACACTTTCTCATCTGCATTAGAGATCTTACCAACAATCTCACTCCTGTACACTTCCTCATCTCCATCTGAGATCCTACCAACAATCTCAGTGCTGTACACTCTCTCATCTCCATCTGAGATCCTACCAAGAATGACAGTCGTGTACATTTTCTCATCTCCATCGGAGATTCTACCAACAATCTCACTCCTCTACGTCCTCATCTCCATCTGAGATGCTACCAACAATCTCACTCCTGTACACCTTCTCATCTCCATCGAAGATTCTACCAGCCATCTCACTCCTGTACACCCTCTCATTTCCATCTGAGATCCTACTTACAATCTCACTCCTGTACACTTTCTCATCTCCATCTGAGATCCTACCAACAATCTCACTCCTGTACACTTTCTCATCTCCATCTGAGATCCTACCAACAATCTCACTCCTGTACACCCTCTCATCTCCATCTGAGATCCTACCTACAATCTCACTCCTGTACACTCTCTCATCTCCATCTGTGATTCTACCAACAATCTCACTCATGTACACTCTCTCATCTCTATCTGAGATTCCACCTACGATCTCACTCCTGTACGCTCTCTCATTTCCATCTGTGATTCTACCAACAACCTCACTCCTGTACACCCTCTCATCTCCATCTGAGATCCTACCTACAATCTCACTCCTGTACACTCTCTCATCTCCATCTGAGATCCAGCCAACAATCTCACTCCTGTACACTCTCTCATCTCCATCTGAGATTCCACCAACAATCTCACTCCTGCACACTCTCTCATCTAAATCTGAGATTCCACCAAGAATCTCACTCCTGCACACCCTCTCATCTCCATCTGAGATCCAACCTACAATCTCACTTATGTACACTCTCTCATCACCATCTGAGATCCTGCCAACTATCTCACTCCTGTACACTTTCTCATCTCCATCTGAGATCCTACCAACAATCTCACTCCTGTACACTCTCTCATCTCCAACTGCGATTCCACCAACAATCTATCTCATGTACACTCTCTCATCTCCATCTGAGATTCCACAGGCAATCTCACTCCTGTACACTCTCTCATTTCCATCTGAGATTCTACTAACAATCTCACTCCTGTACATCCTCTCATCTCCATCTGAGATCCTACCAACAATCTCACTCATGTACACTCTCTCATCTCCATCTGAGATTCCACCTACAATCTCACTCCTGTACGCTCTCTCATTTCCATCTGAGATTCTACCAACAACCTCACTCCTGTACACCCTCTCATCTCCATCTGAGATCCTACCTACAATCTCACTCCTGTACACACTCTCATCTCCATCTGAGATTCCACCAACAGTCTCACTCCTATACACCCTCTCATCTCCATCTGAGATTCTACCAACAATCTCACTCCTGTACACCCTCTCATCTCCATCTGAGATCCTACCTACAATCTCACTTCTGTACACTCTCTCATCTCCATCTGAGATCCTGCCAATAATCTCACTCCTGTACACTCTCTCATCACCATCTGAGATCCTACCAACAATCTCACTCCTGTACACTTTCTCATCTCCATTAGAGATCTTACCAACAATCTCACTCCTGTACACTTCCTCATCTCCATCTGAGATCCTACAAACAATCTCACTGCTGTACACTCTCTCATCTCCATCTGAGATCCTACCAAGAATGTCAGTCGTGTACATTTTCTCATTTCCATCGGAGATTCTACCAACAATCTCACTCCTGTACGTCCTCATCTCCATCTGAGATGCTACCAACAATCTCACTCCTGTACACTCTCTCATCTCCATCTGAGATCCGACGAACAATCTCACTCCTGTACTCTCTTTCACTTCCATCTGAGATTCTACCAGCAATCTGACTCCTGTGCACCCTCTCAGCTCCATCTGAGATCCTACCAACAATCTCTATTCCTGTACACCCTCTCATCTCCATCTGAGATCCTACCAACAATCTCACTCCTGTACACTCTCTCATCTCTTTCTGATATCCTACCAACAATCTGACTTCTGTACACCCTCTCATCTCCATCTGAGATCATGCCAATAATCTCACTCCTGTACACTCTCTCATCTCCATCTGAGATTCTACCAACAATCTCACTCATGTGCACTCTCTCATCTCCCTCTGAGATTCCACCAACAATCTCACTGCTGTACACTCTCTCATCTCCATCTGAGACTCTACCAACAATCTCACTCCTGTACACCCTCTCATCTCCATCTGAGATCCTACCTACAATCTCACTCCTGTACACTCTCTCATCTCCATCTGAGATTCTACCAACAATCTCACTCATGTACACTCTCTCATCTCCATCTGAGATTCCACCTACAATCTCACTCCTGTACTCTTTCTCATCTCCATTAGAGATCTTACCAACAATCTCACTCCTGTACACTTTCTCATCTCCATCTGAGATTTTACCAATATTCTTACTGCTGCACACTCCCTCATCTCCATCTGAGATTCCACCAACAATCTCACTCCTGTACACTCTCTCATCACCATCTGAGATCCTACCAACAATCTAACTCCTGTACACTTCCTCATCTCCATCTGAGATTCTACCAACAATCTCACTCCTGTACACTTTCTCATCTCCATCTGAGATCCTACCTACAATCTCACTCCTGTACACTCTCTCATCTCTATCTGAGATCCTGCCAACAATATCTCTCCTGTACACCCTCTGATCTCCATCTGAGATCCTACCAACAATCTGACTCCTGTACACCCTCTCCTCTCCGTCTGAGATCCTACCAACAATCTCACTCCTGTACACTCTCCAATCTCCATCTGAGATCCTACCAACAATCTCACTCCTGTACACTCTCTTATCTCTATCTGAGATCCTACCAACAATCTCACTCTTGTACACCCTCTGATCTCCATCTGAGATTCTACCAACAATCTCACTCCTGTACACCCTCTCAACTCCATCTGAGATTCTACCAACATTCTCACTACTGTCCACTCTCTCATCTCCATCTGAGATCCTGCCAACAATCTCTATTCCTGTACACCCTCTCATCTCCATCTGAGATCCTACCAACAATCTCACTCCTGCACACTCTCTCGTCTCCATCTGAGATCCTACCAACAATCTCACTCCTGTACACTCTCTCATCTCCATCTGAGATTCCACCAAAAATCTCACTCCTGTACACTCTCTTATCTCCATCTCAGATTTTACCAACAATCTCACTCCTGTACATCCTCTCATCTCCATCTGAGATCCTACCAACAATCTCACTCATGTACACTCTCTCATCTCCATCTGAGATTCCACCTACAATCTCACTCCTGTACGCTCTCTTATTTCCATCTGAGATTCTACCAACAACCTCACTCCTGTACACCCTCTCATCTCCATCTGAGATCCTACCTACAATCTCACTCCTGTACACTTTCTCATCTCCATTAGAGATCTTACCAACAATCTCACTCCTGTACACTTCCTCATCTCCATCTGAGATCCTACAAACAATCTCACTGCTGTACACTCTCTCATCTCCATCTGAGATCCTACCAAGAATGTCAGTCGTGTACATTTTCTCATTTCCATCGGAGATTCTACCAACAATCTCACTCCTGTACGTCCTCATCTCCATCTGAGATGCTACCAACAATCTCACTCCTGTACACTCTCTCATCTCCATCTGAGATCCGACGAACAATCTCACTCCTGTACTCTCTTTCACTTCCATCTGAGATTCTACCAGCAATCTGACTCCTGTGCACCCTCTCAGCTCCATCTGAGATCCTACCAACAATCTCTATTCCTGTACACCCTCTCATCTCCATCTGAGATCCTACCAACAATCTCACTCCTGTACACTCTCTCATCTCTTTCTGATATCCTACCAACAATCTGACTTCTGTACACCCTCTCATCTCCATCTGAGATCATGCCAATAATCTCACTCCTGTACACTCTCTCATCTCCATGTGAGACTCTACCAACAATCTCACTGCTGTACACTCTCTCATCTCCATCTGAGATTCTACCAACAATCTCACTCCTGTACACCCTCTCATCTCCATCTGAGATCCGACGAACAATCTCACTCCTGTACTCTCTTTCACTTCCATCTGAGATTCTACCAGCAATCTGACTCCTGTGCACCCTCTCAGCTCCATCTGAGATCCTACCAACAATCTCTATTCCTGTACACCCTCTCATCTCCATCTGAGATCCTACCAACAATCTCACTCCTGTACACTCTCTCATCTCTTTCTGATATCCTACCAACAATCTGACTTCTGTACACCCTCTCATCTCCATCTGAGATCATGCCAATAATCTCACTCCTGTACACTCTCTCATCTCCATGTGAGACTCTACCAACAATCTCACTGCTGTACACTCTCTCATCTCCATCTGAGATTCTACCAACAATCTCACTCCTGTACACCCTCTCATCTCCATCTGAGATCCTACCTACAATCTCACTCCTGTACACTCTCTCATCTCCATCTGAGATTCTACCAACAATCTCACTCATGTACACTCTCTCATCTCCATCTGAGATTCCACCTACAATCTCACTCCTGTACTCTTTCTCATCTCCATTAGAGATCTTACCAACAATCTCACTCCTGTACACTTTCTCATCTCCATCTGAGATTTTACCAATATTCTTACTGCTGCACACTCCCTCATCTCCATCTGAGATTCCACCAACAATCTCACTCCTGTACACTCTCTCATCACCATCTGAGATCCTACCAACAATCTAACTCCTGTACACTTCCTCATCTCCATCTGAGATACTACCAACAATCTCACTCCTGTACACTTTCTCATCTCCATCTGAGATCCTACCTACAATCTCACTCCTGTAAACTCTCTCATCTCCATCTGAGATTCTACCAACAATCTCACTCCTGTACACCCTCTCATTTCCATCTCAGATTTTACCAACAATCTCACTTCTGTACACTCTCTCATCTCCATCTGAGATCCTGCCAACAATCTCACTCCTGTACACTCTCTCATCACCATCTGAGATCCTACCAACAATCTCACTCCTGTACACTTTCTCATCTGCATTAGAGATCTTACCAACAATCTCACTCCTGTACACTTCCTCATCTCCATCTGAGATCCTACCAACAATCTCAGTGCTGTACACTCTCTCAACTCCATCTGAGATCCTACCAAGAATGACAGTCGTGTACATTTTCTCATCTCCATCGGAGATTCTACCAACAATCTCACTCCTCTACGTCCTCATCTCCATCTGAGATGCTACCAACAATCTCACTCCTGTACACCTTCTCATCTCCATCGAAGATTCTACCAGCCATCTCACTCCTGTACACCCTCTCATTTCCATCTGAGATCCTACTTACAATCTCACTCCTGTACACTTTCTCATCTCCATCTGAGATCCTACCAACAATCTCACTCCTGTACACTTTCTCATCTCCATCTGAGATCCTACCAACAATCTCACTCCTGTACACCCTCTCATCTCCATCTGAGATCCTACCTACAATCTCACTCCTGTACACTCTCTCATCTCCATCTGTGATTCTACCAACAATCTCACTCATGTACACTCTCTCATCTCTATCTGAGATTCCACCTACAATCTCACTCCTGTACGCTCTCTCATTTCCATCTGTGATTCTACCAACAACCTCACTCCTGTACACCCTCTCATCTCCATCTGAGATCCTACCTACAATCTCACTCCTGTACACTCTCTCATCTCCATCTGAGATCCAGCCAACAATCTCACTCCTGTACACTCTCTCATCTCCATCTGAGATTCCACCAACAATCTGACTCCTGTACACTCTCTCATCTCCATCTGAGATTCCACCAACAATCTCACTCCTGCACACTCTCTCATCTCCATCTGAGATTCCACCAAGAATCTCACTCCTGCACACCCTCTCATCTCCATCTGAGATCCAACCTACAATCTCACTTATGTACACTCTCTCATCACCATCTGAGATCCTGCCAACTATCTCACTCCTGTACACTTTCTCATCTCCATCTGAGATCCTACCAACAATCTCACTCCTGTACACTCTCTCATCTCCAACTGCGATTCCACCAACAATCTATCTCATGTACACTCTCTCATCTCCATCTGAGATTCCACAGGCAATCTCACTCCTGTACACTCTCTCATTTCCATCTGAGATTCTACTAACAATCTCACTCCTGTACATCCTCTCATCTCCATCTGAGATCCTACCAACAATCTCACTCATGTACACTCTCTCATCTCCATCTGAGATTCCACCTACAATCTCACTCCTGTACGCTCTCTCATTTCCATCTGAGATTCTACCAACAACCTCACTCCTGTACACCCTCTCATCTCCATCTGAGATCCTACCTACAATCTCACTCCTGTACACACTCTCATCTCCATCTGAGATTCCACCAACAGTCTCACTCCTATACACCCTCTCATCTCCATCTGAGATTCTACCAACAATCTCACTCCTGTACACCCTCTCATCTCCATCTGAGATCCTACCTACAATCTCACTTCTGTACACTCTCTCATCTCCATCTGAGATCCTGCCAATAATCTCACTCCTGTACACTCTCTCATCACCATCTGAGATCCTACCAACAATCTCACTCCTGTACACTTTCTCATCTCCATTAGAGATCTTACCAACAATCTCACTCCTGTACACTTCCTCATCTCCATCTGAGATCCTACAAACAATCTCACTGCTGTACACTCTCTCATCTCCATCTGAGATCCTACCAAGAATGTCAGTCGTGTACATTTTCTCATTTCCATCGGAGATTCTACCAACAATCTCACTCCTCTACGTCCTCATCTCCATCTGAGATGCTACCAACAATCTCACTCCTGTACACTCTCTCATCTCCATCTGAGATCCGACGAACAATCTCACTCCTGTACTCTCTTTCACTTCCATCTGAGATTCTACCAGCAATCTGACTCCTGTGCACCCTCTCAGCTCCATCTGAGATCCTACCAACAATCTCTATTCCTGTACACCCTCTCATCTCCATCTGAGATCCTACCAACAATCTCACTCCTGTACACTCTCTCATCTCTTTCTGATATCGTACCAACAATCTGACTTCTGTACACCCTCTCATCTCCATCTGAGATCATGCCAATAATCTCACTCCTGTACACTCTCTCATCTCCATCTGAGATTCTACCAACAATCTCACTCATGTGCACTCTCTCATCTCCCTCTGAGATTCCACCAACAATCTCACTGCTGTACACTCTCTCATCTCCATCTGAGATTCTACCAACAATCTCACTCCTGTACACCCTCTCATCTCCATCTGAGATCCTACCTACAATCTCACTCCTGTACACTCTCTCATCTCCATCTGAGATTCTACCAACAATCTCACTCATGTACACTCTCTCATCTCCATCTGAGATTCCACCTACAATCTCACTCCTGTACTCTTTCTCATCTCCATTAGAGATCTTACCAACAATCTCACTCCTGTACACTTTCTCATCTCCATCTGAGATTTTACCAATATTCTTACTGCTGCACACTCCCTCATCTCCATCTGAGATTCCACCAACAATCTCACTCCTGTACACTCTCTCATCACCATCTGAGATCCTACCAACAATCTAACTCCTGTACACTTCCTCATCTCCATCTGAGATTCTACCAACAATCTCACTCCTGTACACTTTCTCATCTCCATCTGAGATCCTACCTACAATCTCACTCCTGTACACTCTCTCATCTCTATCTGAGATCCTGCCAACAATATCTCTCCTGTACACCCTCTGATCTCCATCTGAGATCCTACCAACAATCTGACTCCTGTACACCCTCTCCTCTCCGTCTGAGATCCTACCAACAATCTCACTCCTGTACACTCTCCAATCTCCATCTGAGATCCTACCAACAATCTCACTCCTGTACACTCTCTTATCTCTATCTGAGATCCTACCAACAATCTCACTCTTGTACACCCTCTGATCTCCATCTGAGATTCTACCAACAATCTCACTCCTGTACACCCTCTCAACTCCATCTGAGATTCTACCAACATTCTCACTACTGTCCACTCTCTCATCTCCATCTGAGATCCTGCCAACAATCTCTATTCCTGTACACCCTCTCATCTCCATCTGAGATCCTACCAACAATCTCACTCCTGCACACTCTCTCGTCTCCATCTGAGATCCTACCAACAATCTCACTCCTGTACACTCTCTCATCTCCATCTGAGATTCCACCAAAAATCTCACTCCTCTACACTCTCTTATCTCCATCTCAGATTTTACCAACAATCTCACTCCTGTACAGTCTCTCATCTCCATCTGAGATTCCACCAACAATCTCACTCCTATACACTCTCTCATCTGCATCTGTGATACTACCAACAATCTCACTCCTGTACACTGTCTCATCACCATCTGAGATCCCACCAACAATCTCACTCCTGTACACCCTCTGATCTCCATTTGATATTCTACCAACAATCTCACTCCTGTACACCCTCTCAACTCCATCTGAGATTCTACCAACATTCTCACTCCTGTATACCCTCTCATCTCCATCTGAGATCCAACCAACAATCTCACTACTGTACACTCTCTCATCTCCATCTGAGAACCTACCAACAATCTCACTCCTGTTGCCTCTCCAATCTCCATCTGAGATCCTACCAACAATCTAAATCCTGTACACCCTCTCATCTCCATCTGAGATCATGCCAACATTCTCACTCCTGTATACCCTCTCATCTCCATCTGAGATCGTACCAACAATCTCACTCCTGTGCACTTTCTCATTTCCAGCTGAGATTCTACCAACAATCTCACTCCTGTACGTACTCATCTCCATCTGAGATCCTACCAACAATCACACTCCTGTACACCCTCTTGTCTCCATCTGAGATTCTACCAACAATCTCACTCCTGTACACTCTCTCATCTCTATCTGAGATCCTACCGACAACCTCACTGCTGTACACTCTCTCATCTCCATCTGAGATCCTACCAACACTCTCACTCCTGTACACGCCCTCATCTCCATCTGAGATTCTACCAACAATCTCACTCCTGTACACTGTCTCATCACCATCTGAGATCCCACCAACAATCTCACTCCTGTACACCCTCTGATCTCCATTTGATATTCTACCAAAAATCTCACTCCTGTACACCCTCTCAACTCCATCTGAGATTCTACCAACATTCTCACTCCTGTTTTCCCTCTCATGTCAATCTGAGATCCAACCAACAATCTCACTACTGTACACTCTCTCATCTCCATCTGAGAACCTACCAACAATCTCACTCCTGTACACTCTCTCGTCTCCATCTGAGATCCTACCAACAATCTCACTCCTGCTGCCTCTCCAATCTCCATCTGAGATCCTACCAACAATCTAAATCCTGTACACCCTCTCATCTCCATCTGAGATCATGCCAACATTCTCACTCCTGTATACCCTCTCATCTCCATCTGAGATCGTACCAACAATCTCACTCCTGTGCACTTTCTCATTTCCAGCTGAGATTCTACCAACAATCTCACTCCTGTACGTACTCATCTCCATCTGAGATCCTACCAACAATCACACTCCTGTACACCCTCTTATCTCCATCTGAGATTCTACCAACTTTCTCACTCCTGTACACTCTCTCATCTCTATCTGAGATCCTACCGACAACCTCACTGCTGTACACTCTCTCATCTCCATCTGAGATCCTACCAACACTCTCACTCCTGTACACCCTCTCATCTCCATCTGAGATTCTACCAACAATCTCACTCCTGTACACCCTCTCATCTGCATCTGAGATTCTACCAAGAATCACACTCCTGTACACCCTCTCATGTCCTTCTGAGATCCTACCAACAATCTCACTCCTGTACACCCTCTCATCTCCATCTGAGATCCTATCAACAATCTGACTCCCATACATCCTCTCATCCCCATCTGAGATTCTACCAACCATCTCACTCCTGTACACCCTCTCATCTCCATCTGAGATCCTACCAACAATCTCACTCCTGTACACTCTCTCATCTCCATCTGAGATCCTACGAACAATCTCACTCCTGTACTCTCTCTCATTTCCATCTGAGATTCTACCAACAATCTCACTCCTGTACACCCTCTCATGTCCATCTGAGATCCTACCAACAATCTGACTCCTGAACACTCTCTCATCTCCATCTGAGATCCTACCAACAATCTCACTCCTGTACCGCCTCATGTCCATCTGAGATCCTACCAACAATCTCACTCCTGTGCACTTTCTCATTTCCAGCTGAGATTCTACCAACAATCTCACTCCTGTATGTACTCATCTCCATCTGAGATCCTACCAACTTTCTCACTCCTGTACACCCTCTCATCTCCGTCTGAGATCCTACCAACAATCTCACTCCTGTACACTCTCCAATCTCCATCTGAGATCCTACCAACAATCTCACTCCTGTACACTCTCTTATCTCTATCTGAGATCCTACCAACAATCTCACTCTTGTACACCCTCTGATCTCCATCTGATATTCTACCAACAATCTCACTCCTGTACACCCTCTCAACTCCATCTGAGATCCTACCAACAATCTCACTCCTGCACACTCTCTCGTCTCCATCTGAGATCCTACCAACAATCTAAATCCTTTACACCCTCTCATCTCCATCTGAGATCATGCCAGCAATCTCACTCCTGTACACCCTCTCATCTCCATCTGAGATTCTACCAACAATCTCAGTCCTGCACACACACTCATCTCTATCTGAGATCCTACCAACAATCTCACTCCTGTACGCTCTCTCATTTCCATCTGAGACTCTACCAACAACCTCACTCCTGTACACCCTCTCATCTCCATCTGAGATCCTATCTACAATCTCACTCCTGTACACTCTCTCATCTCCATCTGAGATCCAGCCAACAATCTCACTCCTGTACACTCTCTCATCTCCATCTGAGATTCCACCAACAATCTCACTCCTGTACACTCTCTTATCTCCATCTCAGATTTTACCAACAATCTCACTCCTGTACAGTCTCTCATCTCCATCTGAGATTCCACCAGCAATCTCACTCCTATACACTCTCTCATCTGCATCTGTGATTCTACCAACAATCTCACTCCTGTACACCCTCACCTCTCCGTCTGAGATCCTACCAACAATCTCACTCCTGTACACTCTCCAATCTCCATCTGAGATCCCACCAACAATCTCACTCCTGTACACCCTCTGATCTCCATTTGATATTCTACCAACAATCTCACTCCTGTACACCCTCTCAACTCCATCTGAGATTCTACCAACATTCTCACTCCTGTATACCCTCTCATCTCCATCTGAGATCCAACCAACAATCTCACTACTGTACACTCTCTCATCTCCATCTGAGAACCTACCAACAATCTCACTCCTGTACACTCTCTCGTCTCCATCTGACATCCTACCAACAATCTCACTCCTGTTGCCTCTCCAATCTCCATCTGAGATCCTACCAACTATCTAAATCCTGTACACCCTCTCATCTCCATCTGAGATCATGCCAACATTCTCACTCCTGTATACCCTCTCATCTCCATCTGAGATCGTAACAACAATCTCACTCCTGTGCACTTTCTGATTTCCAGCTGAGATTCTACCAACAATCTCACTCCTGTACGTACACATCTCCATCTGAGATCCTACCAACAATCACACTCCTGTACACCCTCTTGTCTCCATCTGAGATTCTACCAACAATCTCACTCCTGTACACGCTCTATCTCCATCTGAGATTCTACCAACAATCTCACTCCTGTACACCCTCTCATCTGCATCTGAGATTCTACCAACAATCTCACTCCTGTACACCCTCTCATCTCCATCTGAGATCATACCTGCAATCTCACTCCGGTATGCTTTCTCATCTCCATCTGAGATTCCACCAATAATCTCACTCCTGTATACTCTCTCATCACGATCTGAGATCCTACCAACAATCTAACTCCTGTACACTTCCTCATCTCCATCTGAGATTCTATCAACAATCTCACTCCTGTACGTCCTCATCTCCATCTGAGATCCTACCAACAATCTCGCTCCTGTACACCCTCTCATCTCCATCTGAGATCCTACCAACAATCTCACTCCTGTACCCTCTCTCATCTCCATCTGAGATCCTACCAAGAATCACACTCCTGTACACCCTCTCATCTCCTTCTGAGATCCTACCAACAATCTCACTCCTGTACACCCTCTCATCTCCTTCTGAGATCCTACCAACAATCTCACTCCTGTACACCCTCTCATCTCCATCTGAGATCCTATCAACAATCTGACTCCCATACATCCTCTCATCCCCATCTGAGATTCTACCAACCATCTCACTCCTGTACACCCTCTCATCTCCATCTGAGATCCTATCTACAATCTCACCCCTGTACACCCTCTCATCTCCATCTGAGATCCTACCAACAATCTCACTCCTGTACACTCTCTCATCTCCATCTGAGATCCTACGAACAATCTCACTCCTGTACTCTCTCTCATTTCCATCTGAGATTCTACCAACAATCTCACTCCTGTACACCCTCTCATCTCCATCTGAGATCCTACCAACAGTCTGAGTCCTGTACACTCTCTCATCTCCATCTGAGATCCTAACAACAATCTCATTCCTGTACCGCCTCATCTCCTTCTGAGATCCTACCAACAATCTCACTCCTGTGCACTTTCTCATTTCCAGCTGAGATTCTACCAACAATCTCACTCCTGTACGTACTCATCTCCATCTGAGATCCTACCAACTTTCTCACTCCTGTACACCCTCTCATCTCCATCTGAGATCATACCAAAAATCTCACTCCTGTACACCCTTTTGTCTCCATCCGAGCTTCTACCAACAATCTCACTCCTGTACACTCTATCATCTCTATCTGAGATCCTACCGACAATCTCACTGCTATACACTCTCTCATCTCCATCTGAGATCCTACCAACACTCTCACTCCTGTACACTTTCTCATCTCCATCTGAGATTCTACCAACAATCTCACTCCTGTACACTCTCTCATCTCCATCTGAGATTCTACCAACAATCTCACTCCTGTACACTTTCTCATCTCCATCTGAGATCCTACCAACAATCTTACTCCTGTACACCCTCTCATCTCCATTTGAGATCCTATGAAAAATCTCACTCCTGTACTCTCTCTCATCTCCATCTGTGATTCTACCAACAATCTCACTCTTGTACACCTTCTCATCTCCATCTGAGATCCTACCTACAATCTCACTCCTGTACACTCTCTCACCTCTGTCTGAGATCCTGCCAACAATCTCTCTCCTGTACACCCTCTGATCTCCATCTGAGATTCTACCAGTAATCTCACTTATGTACACCCTCTCATCTCCATCTGAGATCCTACCAACAATCTGACTCCTATACACCCTCTCCTCTCCATCTGAGACCCTACCAACAATCTCACTCGTGCACACTCTCCAATTTCCATCTGAGATCCTACCAACAATCTCACTCCTGTACACTCTCTTATCTCTATCTGAAATTATACCAACAATCTCACTCCTGTACGCCCTCTGATCTCCATCTGATATTCTACCAACAATCTCACTCCTGCACACCCTCTCATCTCCATCTGAGATCCTACCTGCAATCTCACTCCTGTACACTCTCTCATCTCCATCTCAGATTTTACCAACAATCTCACTCCTGTACACTCTCTCATCTCCATCTGAGATTCCACCAACAATCTCACTCCTATACACTCTCTCATCTCCATCTGAGATTCTACCAACAATCTCACTCCTGTACACCCTCTGATCTCCATCTGATATCCTACCTACAATCTCACTTCTGTACACTCTCTCATCTCCATCTGAGATCCTGCCAACAATCTCACTCCTGTACACTCTCTCATCACCATCTGAGATCCTACCAACAATCTCACTCCTGTACACTTTCTCATCTCCATTAGAGATCTTACCAACAATCTCACTCCTCTACACTTCCTCATCTCCGTCTGAGATCCTACCAACAATCTCACTGCTGTACACTCTCTCATCTCCATCTGAGATCCTACCAAGAATGCCAGTCGTGTACATTTTCTCATTTCCATCGGAGATTCTACCAACAATCTCACTCCTGTACGTCCTCATCTCCATCTGAGATGCTACCAACAATCTCACTCCTGTACACTCTCTCATCTCCATCTGAGATTCTACCAACAATCTATCTCATGTACACTCTCTCATCTCCATCTGAGATTATACCAGCAATCTCACTCCTGTACGCTCTCTCATCTCCATCTGAGATTCTACCAACAATCTCACTCCTGTACACCCTCTCATCTCCATCTGAGATTCTACCAACAATCTCACTCCTGCACACCCTCTCATCTCCATCTGAGATCCTACCAACAATCTCACTCCTGTACACTGTCTCATCTCCATCTGAGATTCCACCAACAATCTCACTCCTGTACACTTTCTCATCTCCATCTGAGATTTTACCAATATTCTCACTCCTGTACACTCCCTCATCTCTATCTGAGATTCCACCAACAATCTCACTCCTGTACAGTCTCTCATCACCATCTGAGATCCTACCAACTATCTCACTCCTGTACACTTTCTCATCTCCATCTGAGATCCTACCAACAATCTCACTCCTGTACACTTTCTCATCTCCATCTGAGATCCTACCAACAATCTCACTCCTGTACACTCTCTCATCTCCATCTGAGATTCCACCAAAAATCTCACTCCTGTACACTCTCTTATCTCCATCTCAGATTTTACCAACAATCTCACTCCTGTACAGTCTCTCATCTCCATCTGAGATTCCACCAACAATCTCACTCCTATACACTCTCTCATCTGCATCTGTGATACTACCAACAATCTCACTCCTGTACACCCTCTCCTCTCCGTCTGAGATCCTACCAACAATCTCACTCCTGTACACTCTCCAATCTGCATCTGAGATCCTGCCAACAATCTCACTCCTGTACACTGTCTCATCACCATCTGAGATCCCACCAACAATCTCACTCCTGTACACCCTCTGATCTCCATTTGATATTCTACCAACAATCTCACTCCTGTACACCCTCTCAACTCCATCTGAGATTCTACCAACATTCTCACTCCTGTATACCCTCTCATCTCCATCTGAGATCCAACCAACAATCTCACTACTGTACACTCTCTCATCTCCATCTGAGAACCTACCAACAATCTCACTCCTGTTGCCTCTCCAATCTCCATCTGAGATCCTACCAACAATCTAAATCCTGTACACCCTCTCATCTCCATCTGAGATCATGCCAACATTCTCACTCCTGTATACCCTCTCATCTCCATCTGAGATCGTACCAACACTCTCACTCCTGTACACGCCCTCATCTCCATCTGAGATTCTACCAACAATCTCACTCCTGTACACTGTCTCATCACCATCTGAGATCCCACCAACAATCTCACTCCTGTACACCCTCTGATCTCCATTTGATATTCTACCAACAATCTCACTCCTGTACACCCTCTCAACTCCATCTGAGATTCTACCAACATTCTCACTCCTGTTTTCCCTCTCATGTCAATCTGAGATCCAACCAACAATCTCACTACTGTACACTCTCTCATCTCCATCTGAGAACCTACCAACAATCTCACTCCTGTACACTCTCTCGTCTCCATCTGAGATCCTACCAACAATCTCACTCCTGTTGCCTCTCCAATCTCCATCTGAGATCCTACCAACAATCTAAATCCTGTACACACTCTCATCTCCATCTGAGATCATGCCAACATTCTCACTCCTGTATACCCTCTCATCTCCATCTGAGATCGTACCAACAATCTCACTCCTGTGCACTTTCTCATTTCCAGCTGAGATTCTACCAACAATCTCACTCCTGTACGTACTCATCTCCATCTGAGATCCTACCAACAATCACACTCCTGTACACCCTCTTGTCTCCATCTGAGATTCTACCAACTTTCTCACTCCTGTACACTCTCTCATCTCTATCTGAGATCCTACCGACAACCTCACTGCTGTACACTCTCTCATCTCCATCTGAGATCCTACCAACACTCTCACTCCTGTACACCCTCTCATCTCCATCTGAGATTCTACCAACAATCTCACTCCTGTACACCCTCTCATCTGCATCTGAGATTCTACCAACAATCTCACTCCTGTACACCCTCTCATCTCCATCTGAGATCATACCTACAATCTCACTCCGGTATGCTTTCTCATCTCCATCTGAGATTCCACCAATAATCTCACTCCTGTATACTCTCTCATCACCATCTGAGATCCTACCAACAATCTAACTCCTGTACACTTCCTCATCTCCATCTGAGATTCTATCAACAATCTCACTCCTGTACGTCCTCATCTCCATCTGACATCCTACCAACAATCTCGCTCCTGTACACCCTCTCATCTCCATCTGAGATCCTACCAACAATCTCACTCCTGAACCCTCTCTCATCTCCATCTGAGATCCTACCAAGAATCACACTCCTGTACACCCTCTCATGTCCTTCTGAGATCCTACCAACAATCTCACTCCTGTACACCCTCTCATCTCCATCTGAGATCCTATCAACAATCTGACTCCCATACATCCTCTCATCCCCATCTGAGATTCTACCAACCATCTCACTCCTGTACACCCTCTCATCTCCATCTGAGATCCTACCAACAATCTCACTCCTGTACACTCTCTCATCTCCATCTGAGATCCTACGAA
The DNA here is from genome assembly GCF_030028105.1 of Mobula birostris. Lineage (NCBI taxonomy): Eukaryota > Metazoa > Chordata > Chondrichthyes > Myliobatiformes > Myliobatidae > Mobula > Mobula birostris. The sequence continues at coordinate 80,091 of NW_027278514.1, forward strand.
CAATCTCACTCCTGTACTCTCTCTCATTTCCATCTGAGATTCTACCAACAATCTCACACCTGTACACCCTCTCATGTCCATCTGAGATCCTACCAACAATCTGACTCCTGAACACTCTCTCATCTCCATCTGAGATCCTACCAACAATCTCACTCCTGTACCGCCTCATGTCCATCTGAGATCCTACCAACAATCTCACTCCTGTGCACTTTCTCATTTCCAGCTGAGATTCTACCAACAATCTCACTCCTGTATGTACTCATCTCCATCTGAGATCCTACCAACTTTCTCACTCCTGTACACCCTCTCATCTCCGTCTGAGATCCTACCAACAATCTCACTCCTGTACACTCTCCAATCTCCATCTGAGATCCTACCAACAATCTCACTCCTGTACACTCTCTTATCTCTATCTGAGATCCTACCAACAATCTCACTCTTGTACACCCTCTGATCTCCATCTGATATTCTACCAACAATCTCACTCCTGTACACCCTCTCAACTCCATCTGAGATCCTACCAACAATCTCACTCCTGCACACTCTCTCGTCTCCATCTGAGATCCTACCAACAATCTAAATCCTTTACACCCTCTCATCTCCATCTGAGATCATGCCAGCAATCTCACTCCTGTACACCCTCTCATCTCCATCTGAGATTCTACCAACAATCTCAGTCCTGCACACACACTCATCTCTATCTGAGATCCTACCAACAATCTCACTCCTGTACGCTCTCTCATTTCCATCTGAGACTCTACCAACAACCTCACTCCTGTACACCCTCTCATCTCCATCTGAGATCCTATCTACAATCTCACTCCTGTACACTCTCTCATCTCCATCTGAGATCCAGCCAACAATCTCACTCCTGTACACTCTCTCATCTCCATCTGAGATTCCACCAACAATCTCACTCCTGTACACTCTCTTATCTCCATCTCAGATTTTACCAACAATCTCACTCCTGTACAGTCTCTCATCTCCATCTGAGATTCCACCAGCAATCTCACTCCTATACACTCTCTCATCTGCATCTGTGATTCTACCAACAATCTCACTCCTGTACACCCTCACCTCTCCGTCTGAGATCCTACCAACAATCTCACTCCTGTACACTCTCCAATCTCCATCTGAGATCCCACCAACAATCTCACTCCTGTACACCCTCTGATCTCCATTTGATATTCTACCAACAATCTCACTCCTGTACACCCTCTCAACTCCATCTGAGATTCTACCAACATTCTCACTCCTGTATACCCTCTCATCTCCATCTGAGATCCAACCAACAATCTCACTCCTGTACACTCTCTCGTCTCCATCTGACATCCTACCAACAATCTCACTCCTGTTGCCTCTCCAATCTCCATCTGAGATCCTACCAACAATCTAAATCCTGTACACCCTCTCATCTCCATCTGAGATCATGCCAACATTCTCACTCCTGTATACCCTCTCATCTCCATCTGAGATCGTAACAACAATCTCACTCCTGTGCACTTTCTGATTTCCAGCTGAGATTCTACCAACAATCTCACTCCTGTACGTACACATCTCCATCTGAGATCCTACCAACAATCACACTCCTGTACACCCTCTTGTCTCCATCTGAGATTCTACCAACAATCTCACTCCTGTACACGCTCTATCTCCATCTGAGATTCTACCAACAATCTCACTCCTGTACACCCTCTCATCTGCATCTGAGATTCTACCAACAATCTCACTCCTGTACACCCTCTCATCTCCATCTGAGATCATACCTGCAATCTCACTCCGGTATGCTTTCTCATCTCCATCTGAGATTCCACCAATAATCTCACTCCTGTATACTCTCTCATCACGATCTGAGATCCTACCAACAATCCAACTCCTGTACACTTCCTCATCTCCATCTGAGATTCTATCAACAATCTCACTCCTGTACGTCCTCATCTCCATCTGAGATCCTACCAACAATCTCGCTCCTGTACACCCTCTCATCTCCATCTGAGATCCTACCAACAATCTCACTCCTGTACCCTCTCTCATCTCCATCTGAGATCCTACCAAGAATCACACTCCTGTACACCCTCTCATCTCCATCTGAGATCCTACCAACAATCTCACTCCTGTACACCCTCTCATCTCCTTCTGAGATCCTACCAACAATCTCACTCCTGTACACCCTCTCATCTCCATCTGAGATCCTATCAACAATCTGACTCCCATACATCCTCTCATCCCCATCTGAGATTCTACCAACCATCTCACTTCTGTACACCCTCTCATCTCCATCTGAGATCCTATCTACAATCTCACCCCTGTACACCCTCTCATCTCCATCTGAGATCCTACCAACAATCTCACTCCTGTACACTCTCTCATCTCCATCTGAGATCCTACGAACAATCTCACTCCTGTACTCTCTCTCATTTCCATCTGAGATTCTACCAACAATCTCACTCCTGTACACCCTCTCATCTCCATCTGAGATCCTACCAACAGTCTGAGTCCTGTACACTCTCTCATCTCCATCTGAGATCCTAACAACAATCTCATTCCTGTACCGCCTCATCTCCTTCTGAGATCCTACCAACAATATCACTCCTGTGCACTTTCTCATTTCCAGCTGAGATTCTACCAACAATCTCACTCCTGTACGTACTCATCTCCATCTGAGATCCTACCAACTTTCTCACTCCTGTACACCCTCTCATCTCCATCTGAGATCCTACCAAAAATCTCACTCCTGTACACCCTTTTGTCTCCATCCGAGCTTCTACCAACAATCTCACTCCTGTACACTCTATCATCTCTATCTGAGATCCTACCGACAATCTCACTGCTATACACTCTCTCATCTCCATCTGAGATCCTACCAACACTCTCACTCCTGTACACTTTCTCATCTCCATCTGAGATTCTACCAACAATCTCACTCCTGTACACTCTCTCATCTCCATCTGAGATTCTACCAACAATCTCACTCCTGTACACTTTCTCATCTCCATCTGAGATCCTACCAACAATCTTACTCCTGTACACCCTCTCATCTCCATTTGAGATCCTATGAAAAATCTCACTCCTGTACTCTCTCTCATCTCCATCTGTGATTCTACCAACAATCTCACTCTTGTACACCTTCTCATCTCCATCTGAGATCCTACCTACAATCTCACTCCTGTACACTCTCTCACCTCTATCTGAGATCCTGCCAACAATCTCTCTCCTGTACACCCTCTGATCTCCATCTGAGATTCTACCAGTAATCTCACTTATGTAACCCCTCTCATCTCCATCTGAGATCCTACCAACAATCTGACTCCTATACACCCTCTCCTCTCCATCTGAGACCCTACCAACAATCTCACTCGTGCACACTCTCCAATTTCCATCTGAGATCCTACCAACAATCTCACTCCTGTACACTCTCTTATCTCTATCTGAGATTCTACCAACAATCTCACTCCTGTACGCCCTCTGATCTCCATCTGATATTCTACCAACAATCTCACTTCTGCACACCCTCTCATCTCCATCTGAGATCCTACCTGCAATCTCACTCCTGTACACTCTCTCATCTCCATCTCAGATTTTACCAACAATCTCACTCCTGTACACTCTCTCATCTCCATCTGAGATTCCACCAACAATCTCACTCCTGTACGTCCTCATCTCCATCTGACATCCTACCAACAATCTCGCTCCTGTACACCCTCTCATCTCCATCTGAGATCCTACCAACAATCTCACTCCTGAACCCTCTCTCATCTCCATCTGAGATCCTACCAAGAATCACACTCCTGTACACCCTCTCATGTCCTTCTGAGATCCTACCAACAATCTCACTCCTGTACACCCTCTCATCTCCATCTGAGATCCTATCAACAATCTGACTCCCATACATCCTCTCATCCCCATCTAAGATTCTACCAACCATCTCACTCCTGTACACCCTCTCATCTCCATCTGAGATCCTACCAACAATCTCACTCCTGTACACTCTCTCATCTCCATCTGAGATCCTACGAACAATCTCACTCCTGTACTCTCTCTCATTTCCATCTGAGATTCTACCAACAATCTCACTCCTGTACACCCTCTCATGTCCATCTGAGATCCTACCAACAATCTGACTCCTGAACACTCTCTCATCTCCATCTGAGATCCTACCAACAATCTCACTCCTGTACCGCCTCATGTCCATCTGAGATCCTACCAACAATCTCACTCCTGTGCACTTTCTCATTTCCAGCTGAGATTCTACCAACAATCTCACTCCTGTATGTACTCATCTCCATCTGAGATCCTACCAACTTTCTCACTCCTGTACACCCTCTCATCTCCGTCTGAGATCCTACCAACAATCTCACTCCTGTACACTCTCCAATCTCCATCTGAGATCCTACCAACAATCTCACTCCTGTACACTCTCTTATCTCTATCTGAGATCCTACCAACAATCTCACTCTTGTACACCCTCTGATCTCCATCTGATATTCTACCAACAATCTCACTCCTGTACACCCTCTCAACTCCATCTGAGATCCTACCAACAATCTCACTCCTGCACACTCTCTCGTCTCCATCTGAGATCCTACCAACAATCTAAATCCTTTACACCCTCTCATCTCCATCTGAGATCATGCCAGCAATCTCACTCCTGTACACCCTCTCATCTCCATCTGAGATTCTACCAACAATCTCAGTCCTGCACACACACTCATCTCTATCTGAGATCCTACCAACAATCTCACTCCTGTACGCTCTCTCATTTCCATCTGAGACTCTACCAACAACCTCACTCCTGTACACCCTCTCATCTCCATCTGAGATCCTATCTACAATCTCACTCCTGTACACTCTCTCATCTCCATCTGAGATCCAGCCAACAATCTCACTCCTGTACACTCTCTCATCTCCATCTGAGATTCCACCAACAATCTCACTCCTGTACACTCTCTTATCTCCATCTCAGATTTTACCAACAATCTCACTCCTGTACAGTCTCTCATCTCCATCTGAGATTCCACCAGCAATCTCACTCCTATACACTCTCTCATCTGCATCTGTGATTCTACCAACAATCTCACTCCTGTACACCCTCACCTCTCCGTCTGAGATCCTACCAACAATCTCACTCCTGTACACTCTCCAATCTCCATCTGAGATCCCACCAACAATCTCACTCCTGTACACCCTCTGATCTCCATTTGATATTCTACCAACAATCTCACTCCTGTACACCCTCTCAACTCCATCTGAGATTCTACCAACATTCTCACTCCTGTATACCCTCTCATCTCCATCTGAGATCCAACCAACAATCTTCACTACTGTACACTCTCTCATCTCCATCTGAGAACCTACCAACAATCTCACTCCTGTACACTCTCTCGTCTCCATCTGACATCCTACCAACAATCTCACTCCTGTTGCCTCTCCAATCTCCATCTGAGATCCTACCAACAATCTAAATCCTGTACACCCTCTCATCTCCATTTGAGATTCCACCAACAATCTCACTCCTATACACTCTCTCATCTCCATCTGAGATTCTACCAACAATCTCACTCCTGTACACCCTCTGATCTCCATCTGATATCCTACCTACAATCTCACTTCTGTACACTCTCTCATCTCCATCTGAGATCCTGCCAACAATCTCACTCCTGTACACTCTCTCATCACCATCTGAGATCCTACCAACAATCTCACTCCTGTACACTTTCTCATCTCCATTAGAGATCTTACCAACAATCTCACTCCTCTACACTTCCTCATCTCCGTCTGAGATCCTACCAACAATCTCACTGCTGTACACTCTCTCATCTCCATCTGAGATCCTACCAAGAATGCCAGTCGTGTACATTTTCTCATTTCCATCGGAGATTCTACCAACAATCTCACTCCTGTACGTCCTCATCTCCATCTGAGATGCTACCAACAATCTCACTCCTGTACACTCTCTCATCTCCATCTGAGATTCTACCAACAATCTATCTCATGTACACTCTCTCATCTCCATCTGAGATTATACCAGCAATCTCACTCCTGTACGCTCTCTCATCTCCATCTGAGATTCTACCAACAATCTCACTCCTGTACACCCTCTCATCTCCATCTGAGATTCTACCAACAATCTCACTCCTGCACACCCTCTCATCTCCATCTGAGATCCTACCAACAATCTCACTCCTGTACACTGTCTCATCTCCATCTGAGATTCCACCAACAATCTCACTCCTGTACACTTTCTCATCTCCATCTGAGATTTTACCAATATTCTCACTCCTGTACACTCCCTCATCTCTATCTGAGATTCCACCAACAATCTCACTCCTGTACAGTCTCTCATCACCATCTGAGATCCTACCAACTATCTCACTCCTGTACACTTTCTCATCTCCATCTGAGATCCTACCAACAATCTCACTCCTGTACACTTTCTCATCTCCATCTGAGATCCTACCAACAATCTCACTCCTGTACACTCTCTCATCTCCATCTGAGATTCTACCAACAATCTATCTCATGTACACTCTCTCATCTCCATCTGAGATTATACCAGCAATCTCACTCCTGTACGCTCTCTCATCTCCATCTGAGATTCTACCAACAATCTCACTCCTGTATACACTCTCATCTCCATCTGAGATTCCACCAACAATCTCACTCCTGTACACTCTCTCATCTCCATCTCAGATTTTACCAACAATCTCACTGCTGTACACTCTCTCATCTCCATCTGAGATTCCACCAACAATCTCACTCCTATACACTCTCTCATCTGCATCTGTGATTCTACCAACAATCTCACTCTTGTACACCCTCTCATCTCCATCTGAGATTCTACCAACAATCTCACTCCTGCACACCCTCTCATCTCCATCTGAGATCCAACCTACAATCTCACTTCTGTACACTCTCTCATCTCCATCTGAGATCCTGCCAACAATCTCACTCCTGTACACTCTCTCATCTCCATCTGAGATCCTACGAACAATCTCACTCCTGTACTCTCTTTCACTTCCATCTGAGATTCTACCAGCAATCTGACTCCTGTGCACCCTCTCAGCTCCATCTGAGATCCTACCAACAATCTCTATTCCTGTACACCCTCTCATCTCCATCTGAGATCCTACCAACAATCTCACTCCTGTACACTCTCTCATCTCTTTCTGAGATCCTACCAACAATCTAACTTCTGTACACCCTCTCATCTCCATCTGAGATCATGCCAATAATCTCACTCCTGTACACTCTGTCATCTCCATGTGAGATTCTACCAACAATCTCACTCATGTGCACTCTCTCATCTCCCTCTGAGATTCCACCAACAATCTCACTGCTGTACACTCTCTCATCTCCATCTGAGATTCTACCAACAATCTCACTCCTGTACACCCTCTCATCTCCATCTGAGATCCTACCTACAATCTCACTCCTGTACACTCTCTCATCTCCATCTGAGATTCTACTAACAATCTCACTCATGTACACTCTCTCATCTCCATCTGAGATTCCACCTACAATCTCACTCCTGTACTCTTTCTCATCTCCATTAGAGATCTTACCAACAATCTCACTCCTGTACACTTTCTCATCTCCATCTGAGATTTTACCAATATTCTTACTCCTGCACACTCCCTCATCTCCATCTGAGATTCCACCAACAATCTGACTCCTGTACACTTCCTCATCTCCATCTGAGATTCTACCAACAATCTCACTCCTGTACACTTTCTCATCTCCATCTGAGATCGTACCTACAATCTCACTCATGTACACTCTCTCATCTCCATCTGAGATTCTACCAACAATCTCACTCATGTACACTCTCTCATCTCCATCTGAGATTCCACCTACAATCTCACTCCTGTACGCTCTCTCATTTCCATCTGAGATTCTACCAACAACCTCACTCCTGTACACCCTCTCATCTCCATCTGAGATCCTACAAACAATCTCACTCCTGTACACTCTCCAATCTCCATCTGAGATCCTACCAACAATCTCACTCCTGTACACTCTCTTATCTCTATCTGAGATCCTACCAACAATCTAAATCCTGTACACCCTCTCATCTCCATCTGAGATCATGCCAACAATCTCACTCCTGTACACTCTCTCGTCTCCATCTGAGATTCTACCAACAATCTCAGTCCTGCACACCCTCTCATCTCCATCTGAGATTCTACCAACAACCTCACTCCTGTACACCCTCTCATCTCCATCTGAGATCCTACCAACAATCTGACTCCTGTACACCCTCTCATCTCCATCTGAGATCCTACCTACAATCTCACTCCTGTACATTCTCTCATCTCCATCTGAGATCCAGCCAAACATCTCACTCCTGTACACCCTCTCATCTCCATCTGAGATTCCACCAACAATCTCACTCCTGTACACCCTCTCATCTCCATCTGAGATCCTATCAACAATCTGACTCCCATACATCCTCTCATCCCCATCTGAGATTCTACCAACCATCTCACTCCTGTACACCCTCTCATCTCCATCTGAGATCCTATCTACAATCTCACCCCTGTACACCCTCTCATCTCCATCTGAGATCCTACCAACAATCTCACTCCTGTACACTCTCTCATCTCCATCTGAGATCCTACGAACAATCTCACTCCTGTACTCTCTCTTATTTCCATCTGAGATTCTACCAACAATCTCACTCCTGTACACCCTCTCATCTCCATCTGAGATCCTACCAACAATCTGAGTCCTGTAGACTCTCTCATTTCCATCTGAGATCCTACCAACAATCTCATTCCTGAACCGCCTCATCTCCTTCTGAGATCCTACCAACAATCTCACTCCTGTCCACTTTCTCATTTCCAGCTGAGATTCTACCAACAATCTCACTCCTGTACGTACTCATCTCCATCTGAGATCCTACCAACTTTCTCACTCCTGTACACCCTCTCATCTCCATCTGAGATCCTACCAACAATCTCACTCCTGTAAACCCTTTTGTCTCCATCCGAGCTTCTACCAACAATCTCAGTCCTGTACACTCTATCATCTCTATCTGAGATCCTACCGACAATCTCACTGCTATACACTCTCTCATCTCCATCTGAGATCCTACCAACACTCTCACTCCTGTACACTTTCTCATCTCCATCTGAGATCCTACCAACAATCTCACTCCTGTACACTCTCTCATCTCCATCTGAGATTCTACCAACAATCTCACTCCTGTACACTTTCTCATCTCCATCTGAGATCCTACCAACAATCTTACTCCTGTACACCCTCTCATCTCCATTTGAGATCCAATGAAAAATCTCACTCCTGTACTCTCTCTCATCTCCATCTGTGATTCTACCAACAATCTCACTCTTGTACACCTTCTCATCTCCATCTGAGATCCTACCTACAATCTCACTCCTGTACACCCTCTGATCTCCATCTGAGATTCTACCAGTAATCTCACTTATGTACACCCGCTCATCTCCATCTGAGATCCTACCAACAATCTGACTCCTATACACCCTCTCCTCTCCATCTGAGACCCTACCAACAATCTCACTCGTGCACACTCTCCAATTTCCATCTGAGATCCTACCAAAAATCTCACTCCTGTACACTCTCTTATCTCTATCTGAGATTCTACCAACAATCTCACTCCTGTACACCCTCTGATCTCCATCTGATATTCTACCAACAATCTCACTCCTGCACACCCTCTCATCTCCATCTGAGATCCTACCTGCAATCTCACTCCTGTACACTCTCTCATCTCCATCTCAGATTTTACCAACAATCTCACTCCTGTACACTCTCTCATCTCCATCTAAGGTTCCACCAACAATCTCACTCCTATACACTCTCTCATCTCCATCTGAGATTCCACCTACAATCTCACTCCTGTACGCTCTCTCATTTCCAGCTGAGATTCTATCAACAGCCTCACTCCTGTACACCCTCTCATCTCCATCTGAGATCCTACCTACAATCGCACTCCTGTACACTGTCTCATCTCCATCTGAGATTCCACCAACAATCACACTCCTGTACACTCTCTCATCTCCATCTGAGATTCCACCAACAATCTCACTCCTATACACTCTCTCATCTGCATCTGTGATTCTACCAACAATCTCACTCTTGTACACCCTCTCATCTCCATCTGAGATTCTACCAACAATCTCACTCCTGCACACCCTCTCATCTCCATCTGAGATCCTACCAACAATCTCACTCCTGTACACTGTCTCATCTCCATCTGAGATTCCACCAACAATCTCACTCCTGTACACTTTCTCATCTCCATCTGAGATTTTACCAATATTCTCACTCCTGTACACTCCCTCATCTCTATCTGAGATTCCACCAACAATCTCACTCCTGTACAGTCTCTCATCACCATCTGAGATCCTACCAACTATCTCACTCCTGTACACTTTCTCATCTCCATCTGAGATCCTACCAACAATCTCACTCCTGTACACTTTCTCATCTCCATCTGAGATCCTACCAACAATCTCACTCCTGTACACTCTCTCATCTCCATCTGAGATTCTACCAACAATCTATCTCATGTACACTCTCTCATCTCCATCTGAGATTATACCAGCAATCGCACTCCTGTACGCTCTCTCATCTCCATCTGAGATTCTACCAACAATCTCACCCATGTACACTCTCTCATCTCCATCTGAGATTCCACCTACAATCTCACTCCTGTACGCTCTCTCATTTCCAGCTGAGATTCTACCAACAACCTCACTCCTGTACACCCTCTCATCTCCATCTGAGATCCTACCTACAATCTCACTCCTGTACACTGTCTCATCTCCATCTGAGATTCCACCAACAATCTCACTCCTGTACACTCTCTCATCTCCATCTCAGATTTTACCAACAATCTCACTCCTGTACACTCTCTCATCTCCATCTGAGATTCCACCAACAATCTCACTCCTATACACTCTCTCATCTGCATCTGTGATTCTACCAACAATCTCACTCCTGTACGTCCTCATCTCCATCTGAGATCCTACCAACAATCTCGCTCCTGTACACCCTCTCATCTCCATCTGAGATCCTACCAACAATCTCACTCCTGTACCCTCTCTCATCTCCATCTGAGATCCTACCAAGAATCACACTCCTGTACACCCTCTCATCTCCATCTGAGATCCTACCAACAATCTCACTCCTGTACACCCTCTCATCTCCTTCTGAGATCCTACCAACAATCTCACTCCTGTACACCCTCTCATCTCCATCTGAGATCCTATCAACAATCTGACTCCCATACATCCTCTCATCCCCATCTGAGATTCTACCAACCATCTCACTCCTGTACACCCTCTCATCTCCATCTGAGACCCTACCAACAATCTCACTCGTGCACACTCTCCAATTTCCATCTGAGATCCTACCAACAATCTCACTCCTGTACACTCTCTTATCTCTATCTGAGATTCTACCAACAATCTCACTCCTGTACGCCCTCTGATCTCCATCTGATATTCTACCAACAATCTCACTCCTGCACACCCTCTCATCTCCATCTGAGATCCTACCTGCAATCTCACTCCTGTACACTCTCTCATCTCCATCTCAGATTTTACCAACAATCTCACTCCTGTACACTCTCTCATCTCCATCTGAGATTCCACCAACAATCTCACTCCTCTCCACTCTCTCATCTCCATCTGAGATTCTACCAACAATCTCACTCCTGTACACCCTCTCATCTCCATCTGAGATCCTACCTACAATCTCACTTCTGTACACTCTCTCATCTCCATCTGAGATCCTGCCAACAATCTCACTCCTGTACACTCTCTCATCACCATCTGAAATCCTACCAACAATCTCACTCCTGTACACTTTCTCATCTCCATTAGAGATCTTACCAACAATCTCACTCCTCTACACTTCCTCATCTCCGTCTGAGATACTACCAACAATCTCACTGCTGTACACTCTCTCATCTCCATCTGAGATCCTACCAAGAATGCCAGTCGTGTACATTTTCTCATTTCCATCGGAGATTCTACCAACAATCTCACTCCTGTACGTCCTCATCTCCATCTGAGATGCTACCAACAATCTCACTCCTGTACACTCTCTCATCTCCATCTGAGATTCTACCAACAATCTATCTCATGTACACTCTCTCATCTCCATCTGAGATTATACCAGCAATGTCACTCCTGTACGCTCTCTCATCTCCATCTGAGATTCTACCAACAATCTCACTCCTGTACACCCTCTCATCTCCATCTGAGATTCTACCAACAATCTCACTCCTGCACACCCTCTCATCTCCATCTGAGATCCTACCAACCATCTCACTCCTGTACTCTGTCTCATCTCCATCTGAGATTCCACCAACAATCTCACTCCTGTACACTTTCTCATCTCCATCTGAGATTTTACCAATATTCTCACTCCTGTACACTCCCTCATCTCTATCTGAGATTCCACCAACAATCTCACTCCTGTACAGTCTCTCATCACCATCTGAGATCCTACCAACTATCTCACTCCTGTACACTTTCTCATCTCCATCTGAGATCCTACCAACAATCTCACTCCTGTACACTTTCTCATCTCCATCTGAGATCCTACCAACAATCTCACTCCTGTACACTCTCTCATCTCCATCTGAGATTCTACCAACAATCTATCTCATGTACACTCTCTCATCTCCATCTGAGATTATAACAGCAATCTCACTCCTGTACGCTCTCTCATCTCCATCTGAGATTCTACCAACAATCTCACTCCTGTACACCCTCTCATCTCCATCTGAGATCCTACCTTTAATCTCACTCCTGTACACTCTCTCATCTCCATCTGAGATTCTACCAACTATCTCACCCATGTACACTCTCTCATCTCCATCTGAGATTCCACCTACAATCTCACTCCTGTACGCTCTCTCATTTCCAGCTGAGATTCTACCAACAACCTCACTCCTGTACACCCTCTCATCTCCATCTGAGATCCTACCTACAATCTCACTCCTGTACACTGTCTCATCTCCATCTGAGATTCCACCAACAATCTCACTCCTGTACACTCTCTCATCTCCATCTCAGATTTTACCAACAATCTCACTCCTGTACACTCTCTCATCTCCATCTGAGATTCCACCAACAATCTCACTCCTATACACTCTCTCATCTGCATCTGTGATTCTACCAACAATCTCACTCTTGTACACCCTCTCATCTCCATCTGAGATTCTACCAACAATCTCACTCCTGCACACCCTGTCATCTCCATCTGAGATCCAACCTACAATCTCACTTCTGTACACTCTCTCATCTCCATCTGAGATCCTGCCAACAATCTCACTCCTGTACACTCTCTCATCTCCATCTGAGATCCTACGAACAATCTCACTCCTGTACTCTCTTTCACTTCCATCTGAGATTCTACCAGCAATCTGACTCCTGTGCACCCTCTCAGCTCCATCTGAGATCCTACCAACAATCTCTATTCCTGTACACCCTCTCATCTCCATCTGAGATCCTACCAACAATTTCACTCCTGTACACTCTCTCATCTCTTTCTGAGATCCTACCAGCAATCTAACTTCTGTACACCCTCTCATCTCCATCTGAGATCATGCCAATAATCTCACTCCTGTACACTTTCTCATCTCCATGTGAGATTCTACCAAGAATCTCACTCATGTGCACTCTCTCATCTCCCTTTGAGATTCCACCAACAATCTCACTGCTGTACACTCTCTCATCTCCATCTGAGATTCTACCAACAATCTCACTCCTGTACACCCTCTCATCTCCATCTGAGATCCTACCTACAATCTCACTCCTGTACACTCTCTCATCTCCATCTGAGATTCTACCAACAATCTCACTCATGTACACTCTCTCATCTCCATCTGAGATTCCACCTACAATCTCACTCCTGTACTCTTTCTCATCTCCATTAGAGATCTTACCAACAATCTCACTCCTGTACACTTTCTCATCTCCATCTGAGATTTTACCAATATTCTTACTCCTGCACACTCCCTCATCTCCATCTGAGATTCCACCAACAATCTGACTCCTGTACACTTCCTCATCTCCATCTGAGATTCTACCAACTATCTCACTCCTGTACACTTTCTCATCTCCATCTGAGATCGTACCTACAATCTCACTCATGTACACTCTCTCATCTCCATCTGAGATTCTACCAACAATCTCACTCATGTACACTCTCTCATCTCCATCTGAGATTCCACCTACAATCTCACTCCTGTACGCTCTCTCATTTCCATCTGAGATTCTACCAACAACCTCACTCCTGTACACCCTCTCATCTCCATCTGAGATCCTACAAACAATCTCACTCCTGTACACTCTCCAATCTCCATCTGAGATCCTACCAACAATCTCACTCCTGTACACTCTCTTATCTCTATCTGAGATCCTACCAACAATCTAAATCCTGTACACCCTCTCATCTCCATCTGAGATCATGCCAACAATCTCACTCCTGTACACTCTCTCGTCTCCATCTGAGATTCTACCAACGAATCTCAGTCCTGCACACCCTCTCATCTCCATCTGAGATTCTACCAACAACCTCACTCCTGTACACCCTCTCATCTCCATCTGAGATCCTACCAACAATCTGACTCCTGTACACCCTCTCATCTCCATCTGAGATCCTACCTACAATCTCACTCCTGTACATTCTCTCATCTCCATCTGAGATCCAGCCAAACATCTCACTCCTGTACACCCTCTCATCTCCATCTGAGATTCCACCAACAATCTCACTCCTGTACACCCTCTCATCTCCATCTGAGATCCTATCAACAATCTGACTCCCATACATCCTCTCATCCCCATCTGAGATTCTACCCAACCATCTCACTCCTGTACACCCTCTCATCTCCATCTGAGATCCTATCTACAATCTCACCCCTGTACACCCTCTCATCTCCATCTGAGATCCTACCAACAATCTCACTCCCTGTACGCCCTCTCATCCCGATCTGAGATCCTACCAACAATCTGAGTCCTGTACACTCTCTCATCTCCATCTGAGATCCTACCAACAATCTCATTCCTGAACCGCCCTCATCTCCTTCTGAGATCCTACCAACAATCTCACTCCTGTCCACTTTCTCATTTCCAGCTGAGATTCCTACCAACAATCTCACTCCTGTACGTACTCATCTCCATCTGAGATCCTACCAACTTTCTCACTCCTGTACACCCTCTCATCTCCATCTGAGATCCTACCAACAATCTCACTCCTTTACACCCTTTTGTCTCCATCCGAGCTTCTACCAACAATCTCACTCCTGTACACTCTATCATCTCTATCTGAGATCCTACCGACAATCTCACTGCTATACACTCTCTCATCTCCATCTGAGATCCTACCAACACTCTCACTCCTGTACACTTTCTCATCTCCATCTGAGATTCTACCAACAATCTCACTCCTGTACACTCTCTCATCTCCATCTGAGATTCTACCAACAATCTCACTCCTGTACACTTTCTCATCTCCATCTGAGATCCTACCAACAATCTTACTCCTGTACACCCTCTCATCTCCATTTGAGATCCTACGAAAAATCTCACTCCTGTACTCTCATCTCCATCTGTGATTCTACCAACAATCTCACTCTTGTACACCTTCTCATCTCCATCTGAGATCCTACCTACAATCTCACTCCTGTACACTCTCTCACCTCTATCTGAGATCCTGCCAACAATCTCTCTCCTGTACACCCTCTGATCTCCATCTGAGATTCTACCAGTAATCTCACTTATGTACACCCTCTCATCTCCATCTGAGATCCTACCAACAATCTGACTCCTATACACCCTCTCCTCTCCATCTGAGACCCTACCAACAATCTCACTCGTGCACACTCTCCAATTTCCATCTGAGATCCTACCAAAAATCTCACTCCTGTACACTCTCTTATCTCTATCTGAGATTCTACCAACAATCTCACTCCTGTACACCCTCTGATCTCCATCTGATATTCTACCAACAATCTCACTGCTGCACACCCTCTCATCTCCATCTGAGATCCTACCTGCAATCTCACTCCTGTACACTCTCTCATCTCCATCTCAGATTTTACCAACAATCTCACTCCTGTACACTCTCTCATCTCCATCTGAGATTCCACCAACAATCTCACTCCTATACACTCTCTCATCTCCATCTGAGATTCCACCTACAATCTCACTCCTGTACGCTCTCTCATTTCCAGCTGAGATTCTACCAACAGCCTCACTCCTGTACACCCTCTCATCTCCATCTGAGATCCTACCTACAATCGCACTCCTGTACACTGTCTCATCTCCATCTGAGATTCCACCAACAATCACACTCCTGTACACTCTCTCATCTCCATCTGAGATTCCACGAACAATCTCACTCCTATACACTCTCTCATCTGCATCTGTGATTC
Source organism: Mobula birostris (assembly GCF_030028105.1). Lineage (NCBI taxonomy): Eukaryota > Metazoa > Chordata > Chondrichthyes > Myliobatiformes > Myliobatidae > Mobula > Mobula birostris. The sequence continues at coordinate 96,520 of NW_027278514.1, forward strand.
TACCAACAATCTCACTCTTGTACACCCTCTCATCTCCATCTGAGATTCTACCAACAATCTCACTCCTGCACACCCTCTCATCTCCATCTGAGATCCTACCAACAATCTCACTCCTGTACACTGTCTCATCTCCATCTGAGATTCCACAAACAATCTCACTCCTGTACACTTTCTCATCTCCATCTGAGATTTTACCAATATTCTCACTCCTGTACACTCCCTCATCTCTATCTGAGATTCCACCAACAATCTCACTCCTGTACACTGTCTCATCTCCATCTGAGATTCCACCAACAATCTCACTCCTGTACACTCTCTCATCTCCATCTCAGATTTTACCAACAATCTCACTCCTGTACACTCTCTCATCTCCATCTGAGATTCCACCAACAATCTCACTCCTATACACTCTCTCATCTGCATCTGTGATTCTACCAACAATCTCACTCTTGTACACCCTCTCATCTCCATCTGAGATTCTACCAACAATCTCACTCCTGCACACCCTCTCATCTCCATCTGAGATCCAACCTACAATCTCACTTCTGTACACTCTCTCATCTCCATCTGAGATCCTGCCAACAATCTCACTCCTGTGCACCCTCTCATCTCCATCTGAGATCCTACCTACAATCTCACTCCTGTACACTCTCTCATCTCCATCTGAGATTCTACCAACAATCTCACTCATGTACACTCTCTCATCTCCATCTGAGATTCCACCTACAATCTCACTCCTGTACTCTTTCTCATCTCCATTAGAGATCTTACCAACAATCTCACTCCTGTACACTTTCTCATCTCCATCTGAGATTTTACCAATATTCTTACTCCTGCACACTCCCTCATCTCCATCTGAGATTCCACCAACAATCTCACTCCTGTACACTCTCTCATCACCATCTGAGATCCTACCAACAATCTGACTCCTGTACACTTCCTCATCTCCATCTGAGATTCTACCAACAATCTCACTCCTGTACACTTTCTCATCTCCATCTGAGATCCTACCTACAATCTCACTCATGTACACTCTCTCATCTCCATCTGAGATTCTACCAACAATCTCACTCATGTACACTCTCTCATCTCCATCTGAGATTCCACCTACAATCTCACTCCTGTACGCTCTCTCATTTCCATCTGAGATTCTACCAACAACCTCACTCCTGTACACCCTCTCATCTCCATCTGAGATCCTACCAACAATCTCACTCCTGTACACTCTCCAATCTCCATCTGAGATCCTACCAACAATCACACTCCTGTACACTCTCTTATCTCTATCTGAGATCCTACCAACAATCTAAATCCTGTACACCCTCTCATCTCCATCTGAGATCATGCCAACAATCTCACTCCTGTACACTCTCTCGTCTCCATCTGAGATTCTACCAACAATCTCAGTCCTGCACACCCTCTCATCTCCATCTGAGATTCTACCAACAACCTCACTCCTGTACACCCTCTCATCTCCATCTGAGATCCTACCTGCAATCTCACTCCTGTACACTCTCTCATCTCCATCTCAGATTTTACCAACAATCTCACTCCTGTACACTCTCTCATCTCCATCTGAGATTCCACCAACAATCTCACTCCTATACACTCTCTCATCTGCATCTGTGATTCTACCAACAATCTCACTGCTGTACACCCTCTCATCTCCATCTGAGATCCTACCAACAATCTGACTCCTGTACACCCTCATATCTCCATCTGAGATCCTACCAACAACCTCACTCCTGTACATTCTCTCATCTCCATCTGAGATCCAGCCAAACATCTCACTCCTGTACACCCTCTCATCTCCATCTGAGATTCCACCAACAATCTCACTCCTGTACACCCTCTCATCTCCATCTGAGATCCTATCTACAATCTCACCCCTGTACACCCTCTCATCTCCATCTGAGATCCTACCAACAATCTCACTCCTGTACACTCTCTCATCTCCATCTGAGATCCTACGAACAATCACACTCCTGTACTCTCTCTCATTTCCATCTGAGATTCTACCAACAATCTCACTCCTGTACACCCTCTCATCTCCATCTGAGATCCTACCAACAATCTGAGTCCTGTACACTCTCTCATCTCCATCTGAGATCCTACCAACAATCTCATTCCTGTACCGCCTCATCTCCTTCTGAGATCCTACCAACAATCTCACTCCTGTGCACTTTCTCATTTCCAGCTGAGATTCTACCAACAATCTCACTCCTGTACGTACTCATCTCCATCTGAGATCCTACCAACTTTCTCACTCCTGTACACCCTCTCATCTCCATCTGAGATCCTACCAACAATCTCACTCCTGTACACCCTTTTGTCTCCATCCGAGCTTCTACCAACAATCTCACTCCTGTACACTCTATCATCTCTATCTGAGATCCTACCGACAATCTCACTGCTATACACTCTCTCATCTCCATCTGAGATCCTACCAACACTCTCACTCCTGTACACTTTCTCATCTCCATCTGAGATTCTACCAACAATCTCACTCCTGTACACTCTCTCATCTCCATCTGAGATTCTACCAACAATCTCACTCTTGTACACCTTCTCATCTCCATCTGAGATCCTACCAACACTCTCACTCCTGTACACGTTCTCACCTCTATATAAGATCCTGCCAACAATCTCTCTCCTGTACACCCTCTGATCTCCATCTGAGATTCTACAGTTAATCTCACTTATGTACACCCTCTCATCTCCATCTGAGATCCTACCAACAATCTGACTCCTATACACCCTCTCCTCTCCATCTGAGACCCTACCAACAATCTCACTCGTGCACACTCTCCAATTTCCATCTGAGATCCTACCAAAAATCTCACTCCTGTACACTCTCTTATCTCTATCTGAGATTCTACCAACAATCTCACTCCTGTACACCCTCTGATCTCCATCTGATATTCTACCAACAATCTCACTCCTGCACACCCTCTCATCTCCATCTGAGATCCTACCTGCAATCTCACTCCTGTACACTCTCTCATCTCCATCTCAGATTTTACCAACAATTCTACTCCTGTACACTCTCTCATCTCCATCTGAGATTCCACCAACAATCTCACTCCTATACACTCTCTCATCTCCATCTGAGATTCCACCTACAATCTCACTCCTGTACGCTCTCTCATTTCCAGCTGAGATTCTACCAACAGCCTCACTCCTGTACACCCTCTCATCTCCATCTGAGATCCTACCTACAATCGCACTCCTGTACACTGTCTCATTTCCATCTGAGATTCCACCAACAATCACACTCCTGTACACTCTCTCATCTCCATCTGAGATTCCACCAACAATCTCACTCCTATACACTCTCTCATCTGCATCTGTGATTCTACCAACAATCTCACTCTTGTACACCCTCTCATCTCCATCTGAGATTCTACCAACAATCTCACTCCTGCACACCCTCTCATCTCCATCTGAGATCCTACCAACAATCTCACTTTTGTACACTGTCTCATCTCCATCTGAGATTCCACCAACAATCTCACTCCTGTACACTTTCTCATCTCCATCTGAGATTTTACCAATATTCTCACTCCTGTACACTCCCTCATCTCTATCTGAGATTCCACCAACAATCTCACTCCTGTACAGTCTCTCATCACCATCTGAGATCCTACCAACTATCTCACTCCTGTACACTTTCTCATCTCCATCTGAGATCCTACCAACAATCTCACTCCTGTACACTTTCTCATCTCCATCTGAGATCCTACCAACAATCTCACTCCTGTACACTCTCTCATCTCCATCTGAGATTCTACCAACAATCTATCTCATGTACACTCTCTCATCTCCATCTGAGATTATACCAGCAATCTCACTCCTGTACGCTCTCTCATCTCCATCTGAGATTCTACCAACAATCTCACTCCTGTACACCCTCTCATCTCCATCTGAGATCCTACCTTTAATCTCACTCCTGTACACTCTCTCATCTCCATCTGAGATTCTACCAACAATCTCACCCATGTACACTCTCTCATCTCCATCTGAGATTCCACCTACAATCTCACTCCTGTACGCTCTCTCATTTCCAGCTGAGATTCTACCAACAACCTCACTCCTGTACACCCTCTCATCTCCATCTGAGATCCTACCTACAATCTCACTCCTGTACACTGTCTCATCTCCATCTGAGATTCCACCAACAATCTCACTCTTGTACACCTTCTCATCTCCATCTGAGATCCTACCAACACTCTCACTCCTGTACACTTTCTCACCTCTATATAAGATCCTGCCAACAATCTCTCTCCTGTACACCCTCTGATCTCCATCTGAGATTCTACCAGTAATCTCACTTATGTACACCCTCTCATCTCCATCTGAGATCCTACCAACAATCTGACTCCTATACACCCTCTCCTCTCCATCTGAGACCCTACCAACAATCTCACTCGTGCACACTCTCCAATTTCCATCTGAGATCCTACCAAAAATCTCACTCCTGTACACTCTCTTATCTCTATCTGAGATTCTACCAACAATCTCACTCCTGTACACCCTCTGATCTCCATCTGATATTCTACCAACAATCTCACTCCTGCACACCCTCTCATCTCCATCTGAGATCCTACCTGCAATCTCACTCCTGTACACTCTCTCATCTCCATCTCAGATTTTACCAACAATCTCACTCCTGTACACTCTCTCATCTCCATCTGAGATCCTACGAACAATCACACTCCTGTACTCTCTCTCATTTCCATCTGAGATTCTACCAACAATCTCACTCCTGTACACCCTCTCATCTCCATCTGAGATCCTACCAACAATCTGAGTCCTGTACACTCTCTCATCTCCATCTGAGATCCTACCAACAATCTCATTCCTGTACCGCCTCATCTCCTTCTGAGATCCTACCAACAATCTCACTCCTGTGCACTTTCTCATTTCCAGCTGAGATTCTACCAACAATCTCACTCCTGTACGTACTCATCCCCATCTGAGATCCTACCAACTTTCTCACTCCTGTACACCCTCTCATCTCCATCTGAGATCCTACCAACAATCTCACTCCTGTACACCCTTTTGTCTCCATCCGAGCTTCTACCAACAATCTCACTCCTGTACACTCTATCATCTCTATCTGAGATCCTACCGACAATCTCACTGCTGTACACTCTCTCATCTCCATCTGAGATCCTACCAACACTCTCACTCCTGTACACTTTCTCATCTCCATCTGAGATTCTACCAACAATCTCACTCCTGTACACTCTCTCATCTCCATCTGAGATTCTACCAACAATCTCACTCCTGTACACTTTCTCATCTCCATCTGAGATCCTACCAACAATCTTACTGCTGTACACCCTCTCATCTCCATTTGAGATCCTACGAAAAATCTAACTCCTGTACTCTCTCTCATCTCCATCTGTGATTCTACCAACAATCTCACTCTTGTACACCTTCTCATCTCCATCTGAGATCCTACCTACAATCTCACTCCTGTACACTCTCTCACCTCTATCTGAGATCCTGCCAACAATCTCTCTCCTGTACACCCTCTCATCTCCATCTGAGATCCTACCAACAATCTGACTCCTATACACCCTCTCCTCTCCATCTGAGACCCTACCAACAATCTCACTCGTGCACACTCTCCAATTTCCATCTGAGATCCTACCAAAAATCTCACTCCTGTACACTCTCTTATCTCTATCTGAGTTTCTACCAACAATCTCACTCCTGTACACCCTCTGATCTCCATCTGATATTCTACCAACAATCTCACTCCTGCACACCCTCTCATCTCCATCTGAGATCCTACCTGCAATCTCACTCCTGTACACTCTCTCATCTCCATCTCAGATTTTACCAACAATCTCACTCCTGTACACTCTCTCATCTCCATCTGAGATTCCACCAACAATCTCACTCCTATACACTCTCTCATCTCCATCTGAGATTCTACCAACAATCTCACTCCTGTACACCCTCTCATCTCCATCTGAGATCCTACCTACAATCTCACTTCTGTACACTCTCTCATCTCCATCTGAGATCCTGCCAACAATCTCACTCCTGTACACTCTCTCATCACCATCTGAGATCCTACCAACAATCTCACTCCTGTACACTTTCTCATCTCCATTAGAGATCTTACCAACAATCTCACTCCTCTACACTTCCTCATCTCCGTCTGAGATCCTACCAACAATCTCACTGCTGTACACTCTCTCATCTCCATCTGAGATCCTACCAAGAATGCCAGTCGTGTACATTTTCTCATTTCCATCGGAGATTCTACCAACAATCTCACTCCTGTACGTCCTCATCTCCATCTGAGATGCTACCAACAATCTCACTCCTTTACACTCTCTCATCTCCATCTGAGATTCTACCAACAATCTATCTCATGTACACTCTCTCATCTCCATCTGAGATTATACCAGCAATCTCACTCCTGTGCGCTCTCTCATCTCCATCTGAGATTCTACCAACAATCTCACTCATGTACACTCTCTCATCTCCATCTGAGATTCCACCTACAATCTCACTCCTGTACGCTCTCTCATTTCCAGCTGAGTTTCTACCAACAGCCTCACTCCTGTACACCCTCTCATCTCCATCTGAGATCCTACCTACAATCGCACTCCTGTACACTGTCTCATCTCCATCTGAGATTCCACCAACAATCACACTCCTGTACACTCTCTCATCTCCATCTGAGATTCCACCAACAATCTCACTCCTATACACTCTCTCATCTGCATCTATGATTCTACCAACAATCTCACTCTTGTACACCCTCTCATCTCCATCTGAGATTCTACCAACAATCTTACTCCTGTACACCCTCTCATCTCCATTTGAGATCCTACGAAAAATCTAACTCCTGTACTCTCTCTCATCTCCATCTGTGATTCTACCAACAATCTCACTCTTGTACACCTTCTCATCTCCATCTGAGATCCTACCTACAATCTCACTCCTGTACACTCTCTCACCTCTATCTGAGATCCTGCCAACAATCTCTCTCCTGTACACCCTCTGATCTCCATCTGAGATTCTACCAGTAATCTCACTTATGTACACCCTCTCATCTCCATCTGAGATCCTACCAACAATCTGACTCCTATACACCCTCTCCTCTCCATCTGAGACCCTACCAACAATCTCACTCGTGCACACTCTCCAATTTCCATCTGAGATCCTACCAAAAATCTCACTCCTGTACACTCTCTTATCTCTATCTGAGATTCTACCAACAATCTCACTCCTGTACACCCTCTGATCTCCATCTGATATTCTACCAACAATCTCACTCCTGCACACCCTCTCATCTCCATCTGAGATCCTACCTGCAATCTCACTCCTGTACACTCTCTCATCTCCATCTCAGATTTTACCAACAATCTCACTCCTGTACACTCTCTCATCTCCATCTGAGATTCCACCAACAATCTCACTCCTATACTCTCTCTCATCTCCATCTGAGATTCTACCAACAATCTCACTCCTGTACACTCTCTCATCTCCATCTGAGATCCTACCTACAATCTCACTTTTGTACACTCTCTCATCTCCATCTGAGATCCTGCCAACAACCTCACTCCTGTACACTCTCTCATCACCATCTGAGATCCTACCAACAATCTCACTCCTGTACACTTTCTCATCTCAATTAGAGATCTTACCAACAATCTCACTCCTCTACACTTCCTCATCTCCGTCTGAGATCCTACCAACAATCTCACTGCTGTACACTCTCTCATCTCCATCTGAGATCCTACCAAGAATGCCAGTCGTGTACATTTTCTCATTTCCATCGGAGATTCTACCAACAATCTCACTCCTGTACGTCCTCATCTCCATCTGAGATGCTACCAGCAATCTCACTCCTGTACACTCTCTCATCTCCATCTGAGATTCTACCAACAATCTATCTCATGTACACTCTCTCATCTCCATCTGAGATTATACCAGCAATCTCACTCCTGTACGCTCTCTCATCTCCATCTGAGATTCTACCAACAATCTCACTCATGTACGCTCTCTCATCTCCATCTGAGATTCCACCTACAATCTCACTCCTGTACGCTCTCTCATTTCCAGCTGAGTTTCTACCAACAGCCTCACTCCTGTACACCCTCTCATCTCCATCTGAGATCCTACCTACAATCGCACTCCTGTACACTGTCTCATCTCCATCTGAGATTCCACCAACAATCACACTCCTGTACACTCTCTCATCTCCATCTGAGATTCCACCAACAATCTCACTCCTATACACTCTCTCATCTGCATCTGTGATTCTACCAACAATCTCACTCTTGTACACCCTCTCATCTCCATCTGAGATTCTACCAACAATCTCACTCCTGCACACCCTCTCATCTCCATCTGAGATCCTACCAACAATCTCACTCTTGTACACTGTCTCATCTCCATCTGAGATTCCACCAACAATCTCACTCCTGTACACTTTCTCATCTCCATCTGAGATTTTACCAATATTCTCACTCCTGTACACTCCCTCATCTCTATCTGAGATTCCACCAACAATCTCACTCCTGTACAGTCTCTCATCACCATCTGAGATCCTACCAACTATCTCACTCCTGTACACTTTCTCATCTCCATCTGAGATCCTACCAACAATCTCACTCCTGTACACTTTCTCATCTCCATCTGAGATCCTACCAACAATCTCACTCCTGTACACTCTCTCATCTCCATCTGAGATTCTACCAACAATCTATCTCATGTACACTCTCTCATCTCCATCTGAGATTATACCAGCAATCTCACTCCTGTACGCTCTCTCATCTCCATCTGAGATTCTACCAACAATCTCACTCCTGTACACCCTCTCATCTCCATCTGAGATCCTACCTTTAATCTCACTCCTGTACACTCTCTCATCTCCATCTGAGATTCTACCAACAATCTCACCCATGTACACTCTCTCATCTCCATCTGAGATTCCACCTACAATCTCACTCCTGTACGCTCTCTCATTTCCAGCTGAGATTCTACCAACAACCTCACTCCTGTACACCCTCTCATCTCCATCTGAGATCCTACCTACAATCTCACTCCTGTACACTGTCTCATCTCCATCTGAGATTCCACCAACAATCTCACTCCTGTACACTCTCTCATCTCCATCTCAGATTTTACCAACAATCTCACTCCTGTACACTCTCTCATCTCCATCTGAGATTCCACCAACAATCTCACTCCTATACACTCTCTCATCTGCATCTGTGATTCTACCAACAATCTCACTCTTGTACACCCTCTCATCTCCATCTGAGATTCTACCAACAATCTCACTCCTGCACACCCTCTCATCTCCATCTGAGATCCAACCTACAATCTCACTTCTGTACACTCTCTCATCTCCATCTGAGATCCTGCCAACAATCTCACTCCTGTACACTCTCTCATCTCCATCTGAGATCCTACGAACAATCTCACTCCTGTACTCTCTTTCACTTCCATCTGAGATTCCACCAGCAATCTGACTCCTGTGCACCCTCTCAGCTCCATCTGAGATCCTACCAACAATCTCTATTCCTGTACACTCTCTCATCTCTTTCTGAGATCCTACCAACAATCTAACTTCTGTACACCCTCTCATCTCCATCTGAGATCATGCCAATAATCTCACTCCTGTACACTCTCTCATCTCCATGTGAGATTCTACCAACAATCTCACACATGTGCACTCTCTCATCTCCCTCTGAGATTCCACCAACAATCTCAATGCTGTACACTCTCTCATCTCCATCTGAGATTCTACCAACAATCTCACTCCTGTACACCCTCTCATCTCCATCTGAGATCCTACCTACAATCTCACTCCTGTACACTCTCTCATCTCCATCTGAGATTCTACCAACAATCTCACTCATGTACACTCTCTCATCTCCATCTGAGATTCCACCTACAATCTCACTCCTGTACTCTTTCTCATCTCCATTAGAGATCTTACCAACAATCTCACTCCTGTACACTTTCTCATCTCCATCTGAGATTTTACCAATATTCTTACTCCTGCACACTCCCTCATCTCCATCTGAGATTCCACCAACAGTCTCACTCCTGTACACTCTCTCATCACCATCTGAGATCCTACCAACAATCTGACTACTGTACACTTCCTCATCTCCATCAGAGATTCTACCAACAATCTCACTCCTGTACACTTTCTCATCTCCATCTGAGATCCTACCTACAATCTCACTCATGTACACTCTCTCATCTCCATCTGAGATTGTACCAACAATCTCACTCATGTACACTCTCTCATCTCCATCTGAGATTCCACCTACAATCTCACTCCTGTACGCTCTCTCATTTCCATCTGAGATTCTACCAACATCCGCACTCCTGTACACCCTCTCATCTCCATCTGAGATCCTACCAACAATCTCACTCCTGTACACTCTCCAATCTCCATCTGAGATCCTACCAACAATCTCACTCCTGTACACTCTCTTATCTCTATCTGAGATCCTACCAACAATCTAAATCCTGTACACCCTCTCATCTCCATCTGAGATCATGCCAACAATCTCACTCCTGTACACTCTCTCGTCTCCATCTGAGATTCTACCAACAATCTCAGTCCTGCACACCCTCTCATCTCCATCTGAGATCCTACATTTAATCTCACTCCTGTACACTCTCTCATCTCCATCTGAGATTCTACCAACAATCTCACCCATGTACACTCTCTCATCTCCATCTGAGATTCCACCTACAATCTCACTCCTGTACGCTCTCTCATTTCCAGCTGAGATTCTACCAACAACCTCACTCCTGTACACCCTCTCATCTCCATCTGAGATCCTACCTACAATCTCACTCCTGTACACTGTCTCATCTCCATCTGAGATTCCACCAACAATCTCACTCCTGTACACTCTCTCATCTCCATCTGAGATTCCACCTACAATCTCACTCCTGTACGCTCTCTCATTTCCATCTGAGATCCTACCAACAATCTCACTCCTGTACACTCTCCAATCTCCATCTGAGATCCTACCAACAATCTCACTCCTGTACACTCTCTTATCTCTATCTGAGATCCTACCAACAATCTAAATCCTGTACACCCTCTCATCTCCATCTGAGATCATGCCAACAATCTCACTCCTGTACACTCTCTCGTCTCCATCTGAGATTCTACCAACAATCTCAGTCCTGCACACCCTCTCATCTCCATCTGAGATTCTACCAACAACCTCACTCCTGTACACCCTCTCATCTCCATCTGAGATCCTACCTGCAATCTCACTCCTGTACACTCTCTCATCTCCATCTCAGATTTTACCAACAATCTCACTCCTGTACACTCTCTCATCTCCATCTGAGATTCCACCAACAATCTCACTCCTATACACTCTCTCCTCTGCATCTGTGATTCTACCAACAATCTCACTGCTGTACACCCTCTCATCTCCATCTGAGATCCTACCAACAATCTGACTCCTGTACACCCTCTCATCTCCATCTGAGATCCTACCTACAATCTCACTCCTGTACATTCTCTCATCTCCATCTGAGATCCAGCCAAACATCTCACTCCTGTACACCCTCTCATCTCCATCTGAGATTCCACCAACAATCTCACTCCTGTACACCCTCTCATCTCCATCTGAGATCCTATCAAGAATCTGACTCCCATACATCTTCTCATCCCCATCTGAGATTCTACCAACCATCTCACTCCTGTACACCCTCTCATCTCCATCTGAGATCCTATCTACAATCTCACCCCTGTACACCCTCTCATCTCCATCTGAGATCCTACGAACAATCTCACTCCTGTACTCTCTCTCATTTCCATCTGAGATTCTACCAACAATCTCACTCCTGTACACCCTCTCATCTCCATCTGGGATCCTACCAACAATCTGAGTCCTGTACACTCTCTCATCTCCATCTGAGATCCTACCAACAATCTAATTCCTGTACCGCCTCATCTCCTTCTGAGATCCTACCAACAATCTCACTCCTGTGCACTTTCTCATTTCCAGCTGAGATTCTACCAACAATCTCACTCCTGTACGTACTCATCTCCATCTGAGATCCTACCAACTTTCTCACTCCTGTACACCCTCTCATCTCCATCTGAGATCCTACCAACAATCTCACTCCTGTACACGCTTTTGTCTCCATCCGAGCTTCTACCAACAATCTCACTCCTGTACACTCTCTCATCTCCATCTGAGATCCTACCAACACTCTCACTCCTGTACACTTTCTCATCTCCATCTGAGATTCTACCAACAATCTCACTCCTGTACACTCTCTCATCTCCATCTGAGATTCTACCAACAATCTCACTCCTGTACACTTTCTCATCTCCATCTGAGATCCTACCAACAATCTTACTCCTGTACACCCTCTCATCTCCATTTGAGATCCTACGAAAAATCTCACTCCTGTACTCTCTCTCATCTCCATCTGTGATTCTACCAACAATCTCACTCTTGTACACCTTCTCATCTCCATCTGAGATCCTACCTACAATCTCACTCCTGTACACTCTCTCACCTCTATCTGAGATCCTGCCAACAATCTCTCTCCTGTACACCCTCTGATCTCCATCTGAGATTCTACCAGTAATCTCACTTATGTACACCCTCTCATCTCCATCTGAGATCCTACCAACAATCTGACTCCTATACACCCTCTCCTCTCCATCTGAGACCCTACCAACAATCTCACTCGTGCACACTCTCCAATTTCCATCTGAGATCCTACCAAAAATCTCACTCCTGTACACTCTCTTATCTCTATCTGAGATTCTACCAACAATCTCACTCCTGTACACCCTCTGATCTCTATCTGATATTCTACCAACAGTCTCACTCCTGCACACCCTCTCATCTCCATCTGAGATCCTACCTGCAATCTCACTCCTGTACACTCTCTCATCTCCATCTCAGATTTTACCAACAATCTCACTCCTGTACACCCTCTCATCTCTATCTGAGATTCCACCAACAATCTCACTCCTATACACTCTCTCATCTCCATCTGACATCCTGCCAACAATCTCACTCCTGTACACTCTCTCATCACCATCTGAGATCCTACCAACAATCTCACTCCTGTACACTTTCTCATCTCCATTAGAGATCTTACCAACAATCTCACTCCTCTACACTTCCTCATCTCCGTCTGAGATCCTACCAACAATCTCACTACTGTACACTCTCTCATCTCCATCTGAGATCCTACCAAGAATGCCAGTTGTGTACATTTTCTCATTTCCATCGGAGATTCTACCAACAATCTCACTCCTGTACGTCCTCATCTCCATCTGAGATGCTACCAACAATCTCACTCCTGTACACTCTCTCATCTCCATCTGAGATTCTACCAACAATCTATCTCATGTACACTCTCTCATCTCCATCTGAGATTATACCAGCAATCTCACTCCTGTACGCTCTCTCATCTCCATCTGAGATTCTACCAACAATCTCACTCCTGTACACCCTCTCATCTCCATCTGAGATCCTACCTTTAATCTCACTCCTGTACACTCTCTCATCTCCATCTGAGATTCTACCAACAATCTCACTCATGTACACTCTCTCATCTCCATCTGAGATTCCACCTACAATCTCACTCCTGTACGCTCTCTCATTTCCAGCTGAGATTCTACCAACAGTCTCACTCCTGTACACCCTCTCATCTCCATCTGAGATCCTACCTACAATCGCACTCCTGTACACTGTCTCATCTCCATCTGAGATTCCACCAACAATCACACTCCTGTACACTCTCTCATCTCCATCTGAGATTCCACCAACAATCTCACTCCTATACACTCTCTCATCTGCATCTGTGATTCTACCAACAATCTCACTCTTGTACACCCTCTCATCTCCATCTGAGATTCTACCAACAATCTCACTCCTGCACACCCTCTCATCTCCATCTGAGATCCTACCAACAATCTCACTCTTGTACACTGTCTCATCTCCATCTGAGATTCCACCAACAATCTCACTCCTGTACACTTTCTCATCTCCATCTGAGATTTTACCAATATTCTCACTCCTGTACACTCCCTCATCTCTATCTGAGATTCTACCAGCAATCTATCTCATGTACACTCTCTCATCTCCATCTGAGATTCTACCAACAATCTCACTCCTGTACACCCTCTCATCTCCATCTGAGATCCTACCTTTAATCTCACTCCTGTACACTCTCTCATCTCCATCTGAGATTCTACCAACAATCTCACCCATGTACACTCTCTCATCTCGTTCTGAGATTCCACCTACAATCTCACTCCTGTACGCTCTCTCATTTCCAGCTGAGATTCTACCAACAACCTCACTCCTGTACACCCTCTCATCTCCATCTGAGATCCTACCTGCAATCTCACTCCTGTACACTCTCTCATCTCCATCTCAGATTTTACCAACAATCTCACTCCTGTACACTCTCTCATCTCCATCTGAGATTCCACCAACAATCTCACTCCTATACAGTCTCTCATCTGCATCTGTGATTCTACCAACAATCTCACTGCTGTACACCCTCTCATCTCCATCTGAGATCCTACCAACAATCTGATTCCTGTACACCCTCTCATCTTCATCTGAGATCCTACCTACAATCTCACTCCTGTACATTCTCTCATCTCCATCTGAGATCCAGCCAAACATCTCACTCCTGTACACCCTCTCATCTCCATCTGAGATTCCACCAACAATCTCACTCCTGTACACTCTCTCATCTCCATCTCAGATTTTACCAACAATCTCACTCCTGTACACTCTGTCATCTCCATCTGAGATTCCACCAACAATCTCACTCTTATACACTCTCTCATCTGCATCTGTGATTCTACCAACAATCTCACTCCTGTACACGCTCTCATCTCCATCTGAGATTCTACCAACAATCTCACTCCTGTACACCCTCTCATCTCCATCTGAGATTCTACCAACAATCTCACTCCTGTACACCCTCCCATCTCCATCTGAGATTCTACCAACAATCTCACTCCTGTACACTCTCTCATCTCCATCTGAGATCCTACGAACAATCTCACTCCTGTACTCTCTTTCACTTCCATCTGAGATTCTACCAACAATCTCAATCCTGTAGACCCTCTCATCTCCATCTGAGATCCTACCTACAATCTAACTTCTGTACACTCTCTCATCTCTATCTGAGATCCTGCCAACAATCTCTCTCCTGTACAACCTCTGATCTCCATCTGAGATCCTACCAACAATCTGACTCCTGTACACCCTCTCCTCTCCGTCTGAGATCCTACCAACAATCTCACTCCTGTACACTCTCTTATCTCTATCTGAGATCCTACCAACAATCTCACTCTTGTACACCCTCTGATCTCCATCTGAGATTCTACCAACAATCTCACTCCTGTACACCCTCTCAACTCCATCTGAGATTCTACCAACATTCTCACTACTGTCCACTCTCTCATCTCCATCTGAGATCCTGCCAACAATCTCTATTCCTGTACACCCTCTCATCTCCATCTGAGATCCTACCAACAATCTCACTCCTGCACACTCTCTCGTCTCCATCTGAGATCCTACCAACAATCTAAATCCTGTACACCCTCTCATCTCCATCTGAGATCATGCCAACAATCTCACTCCTGTACACCCTCTCATCTCCATCTGAGATTCTACAAACAATCTCAGTCCTGCACACACTCTCATCTCTGTCTGAGACTCTACCAACAACCTCACTCCTGTACACCCTCTCATCTCCATCTGAGATCCTATCTACAATCTCACTCCTGTACACTCTCTCATCTCCATCTGAGATCCAGCCAACAATCTCACTCCTGTACACTCTCTCATCTCCATCTGAGATTCCACCAAAAATCTCACTCCTGTACACTCTCTTATCTCCATCTCAGATTTTACCAACAATCTCACTCCTGTACAGTCTCTCATCTCCATCTGAGATTCCACCAACAATCTCACTCCTATACACTCTCTCATCTGCATCTGTGATTCTACCAACAATCTCACTCCTGTACACCCTCTCCTCTCCGTCTGAGATCCTACCAACAATCTCACTCCTGTACACTCTCCAATCTCCATCTGAGATCCTACCAACAATCTCACTCCTGTACACTGTCTCATCACCATCTGAGATCCCACCAACAATCGCACTCCTGTACACCCTCTGATCTCTATTTGATATTCTACCAACAATCTCACTCCTGTACACCCTCTCAACTCCATCTGAGATTCTACCAACATTCTCACTCCTGTATACCCTCTCATCTCCATCTGAGATCCAACCAACAATCTCACTACTGTACACTCTCTCATCTCCATCTGAGAACCTACCAACAATCTCACTCCAGTTGCCTCTCCAATCTCCATCTGAGATCCTACCAACAATCTAAATCCTGTACACCCTCTCATCTCCATCTGAGATCATGCCAACATTCTCACTCCTGTATACTCTCTCATCTCCATCTGAGATCGTACCAACTATCTCACTCCTGTGCACTTTCTCATTTCCAGCTGAGATTCTACCAACAATCTCAATCCTGTACGTACTCATCTCCATCTGAGATCCTACCAACAATCACACTCCTGTACACCCTCTTGTCTCCATCTGAGATTCTACCAACAATTTCACTCCTGTACACTCTCTCAGCTCTATCTGAGATCCTACCGACAACCTCACTGCTGTACACTCTCTCATTTCCATCTGAGATCCTACCAACACTCTCACTCCTGTACACGCCCTCATCTCCATCTGAGATTCTACCAACAATCTCACTCCTGTACACTGTCTCATCACCATCTGAGATCCCACCAACAATCTCACTCCTGTACACCCTCTGATCTCCATTTGATATTCTACCAACAATCTCACTCCTGTACACCCTCTCAACTCCATCTGAGATACTACCAACATTCTCACTCCTGTATACCCTCTCATCTCAATCTGAGATCCAACCAACAATCTCACTACTGTACACTCTCTCATCTCCATCTGAGAACCTACCAACAATCTCACTCCTGTACACCCTCTTGTCTCCATCTGAGATCCTACCAACAATCTCACTCCTGTTGCCTCTCCAATCTCCATCTGAGATCCTACCAACAATCTAAATCCTGTACACCCTCTCATCTCCATCTGAGATAATGCCAACATTCTCACTCCTGTATACCCTCTCATCTCCATCTGAGATCGTACCAACAATCTCACTCCTGTGCACTTTCTCATTTCCAGCTGAGATTCTACCAACAATCTCACTCCTGTACACCCTCTTGTCTCCATCTGAGATTCTACCAACAATCTCACTCCTGTACACCCTCTTGTCTCCATCTGAGATTCTACCAACAATCTCACTCCTGTACACTCTCTCATCTCTATGTGAGATCCTACCGACAACCTCACTGCTGTACACTCTCTCATCTCCATCTGAGATCCTACCAACACTCTCACTCCTGTACACCCTCTCATCTGCATCTGAGATTCTACCAACAATCTCACTCCTGTACACCCTCTCATCTCCATCTGAGATCCTACCTACAATCTCACTCCTGTACACCCTCTCATCTCCATCTGAGATGATACCTACAATCTCACTCCGGCATGCTTTCTCATCTCCATCTGAGATTCCACCAATAATCTCACTCCTGTACACTCTCTCATCAACATCTGAGATCCTACCAACAATCTAACTCCTGTACACTTCCTCATCTCCATCTGAGATTCTATCAACAATCTCACTCCTGTACGTCCTCATCTCCATCTGAGATCCTACCAACAATCTAACTCCTGTACACTTCCTCATCTCCATCTGAGATTCTATCAACAATCTTACTCCTGTACGTCCTCATCTCCATCTGACATCCTACCAACAATCTCGCTCCTGTACACCCTCTCATCTCCATCTGAGATCCTACCAACAATCTCACCCTTGTACCCTCTCTCATCTCCATCTGAGATCCTACCAAGAATCACACTCCTGTACACCCTCTCATCTCCTTCTGAGATCCTACCAACAATCTCACTCCTGTACACCCTCTCATCTCCATCTGAGATCCTATCAACAATCTGACTCCCATACATCCTCTCATCCCCATCTGAGATTCTACCAACCATCTCACTCCTGTACACCCTCTCATCTCCATCTGAGATTCTACAAACAATCTCAGTCCTGCACACACTCTCATCTCTGTCTGAGACTCTACCAACAACCTCACTCCTGTACACCCTCTCATCTCCATCTGAGATCCTATCTACAATCTCACTCCTGTACACTCTCTCATCTCCATCTGAGATCCAGCCAACAATCTCACTCCTGTACACTCTCTCATCTCCATCTGAGATTCCACCAAAAATCTCACTCCTGTACACTCTCTTATCTCCATCTCAGATTTTACCAACAATCTCACTCCTGTACAGTCTCTCATCTCCATCTGAGATTCCACCAACAATCTCACTCCTATACACTCTCTCATCTGCATCTGTGATTCTACCAACAATCTCACTCCTGTACACCCTCTCCTCTCCGTCTGAGATCCTACCAACAATCTCACTCCTGTACACCCTCTGATCTCTATTTGATATTCTACCAACAATCTCACTCCTGTACACCCTCTCAACTCCATCTGAGATTCTACCAACATTCTCACTCCTGTATACCCTCTCATCTCCATCTGAGATCCAACCAACAATCTCACTACTGTACACTCTCTCATCTCCATCTGAGAACCTACCAACAATCTCACTCCAGTTGCCTCTCCAATCTCCATCTGAGATCCTACCAACAATCTAAATCCTGTACACCCTCTCATCTCCATCTGAGATCATGCCAACATTCTCACTCCTGTATACTCTCTCATCTCCATCTGAGATCGTACCAACTATCTCACTCCTGTGCACTTTCTCATTTCCAGCTGAGATTCTACCAACAATCTCAATCCTGTACGTACTCATCTCCATCTGAGATCCTACCAACAATCACACTCCTGTACACCCTCTTGTCTCCATCTGAGATTCTACCAACAATTTCACTCCTGTACACTCTCTCAGCTCTATCTGAGATCCTACCGACAACCTCACTGCTGTACACTCTCTCATTTCCATCTGAGATCCTACCAACACTCTCACTCCTGTACACGCCCTCATCTCCATCTGAGATTCTACCAACAATCTCACTCCTGTACACTGTCTCATCACCATCTGAGATCCCACCAACAATCTCACTCCTGTACACCCTCTGATCTCCATTTGATATTCTACCAACAATCTCACTCCTGTACACCCTCTCAACTCCATCTGAGATACTACCAACATTCTCACTCCTGTATACCCTCTCATCTCAATCTGAGATCCAACCAACAATCTCACTACTGTACACTCTCTCATCTCCATCTGAGAACCTACCAACAATCTCACTCCTGTACACCCTCTTGTCTCCATCTGAGATCCTACCAACAATCTCACTCCTGTTGCCTCTCCAATCTCCATCTGAGATCCTACCAACAATCTAAATCCTGTACACCCTCTCATCTCCATCTGAGATAATGCCAACATTCTCACTCCTGTATACCCTCTCATCTCCATCTGAGATCGTACCAACAATCTCACTCCTGTGCACTTTCTCATTTCCAGCTGAGATTCTACCAACAATCTCACTCCTGTACGTACTCATCTCCATCTGAGATCCTACCAACAATCACACTCCTGTACACCCTCTTGTCTCCATCTGAGATTCTACCAACAATCTCACTCCTGTACACTCTCTCATCTCTATGTGAGATCCTACCGACAACCTCACTGCTGTACACTCTCTCATCTCCATCTGAGATCCTACCAACACTCTCACTCCTGTACACCCTCTCATCTGCATCTGAGATTCTACCAACAATCTCACTCCTGTACACCCTCTCATCTCCATCTGAGATCCTACCTACAATCTCACTCCTGTACACCCTCTCATCTCCATCTGAGATGATACCTACAATCTCACTCCGGCATGCTTTCTCATCTCCATCTGAGATTCCACCAATAATCTCACTCCTGTACACTCTCTCATCAACATCTGAGATCCTACCAACAATCTAACTCCTGTACACTTCCTCATCTCCATCTGAGTTTCTATCAACAATCTCACTCCTGTACGTCCTCATCTCCATCTGAGATCCTACCAACAATCTAACTCCTGTACACTTCCTCATCTCCATCTGAGATTCTATCAACAATCTTACTCCTGTACGTCCTCATCTCCATCTGACATCCTACCAACAATCTCGCTCCTGTACACCCTCTCATCTCCATCTGAGATCCTACCAACAATCTCACTCCTGTACCCTCTCTCATCTCCATCTGAGATCCTACCAAGAATCACACTCCTGTACACCCTCTCATCTCCTTCTGAGATCCTACCAACAATCTCACTCCTGTACACCCTCTCATCTCCATCTGAGATCCTATCAACAATCTGACTCCCATACATCCTCTCATCCCCATCTGAGATTCTACCAACCATCTCACTCCTGTACACCCTCTCATCTCCATCTGAGATCCTACCAACAATCTCACTCCTGAACACTCTCTCATCTCCATCTGAGATCCTACGAACAATCTCACTCCTGTCCTCTCTCTCATTTCCATCTGAGATTCTACCAACAATCTCACTACTGTACACCCTCTCATCTACATCTGAGATCCTACCAACAATCTGACTCCTGTACACTCTCTCATCTCCATCTGAGATCCTACCAACAATCTCACTCCTGTACCGCCTCATGTCCATCTGAGATCCTACCAACAATCTCACTCCTGTGCACTTTCTCATTTCCAGCTGAGATTCTACCAACAATCTCACTCCTGTACGTACTCATCTCCATCTGATATTCTACCAACAATCTCACTCCTGTACACCCTCTCAACTCCATCTGAGATCCTACCAACAATCTCACTCCTGCACACTCTCTCGTCTCCATCTGAGATCCTACCAACAATCTAATTCCTGTACACCCTCTCATCTCCATCTGAGATCATGCCAACAATCTCACTCCTGTACACCCTCTCATCTCCATCTGAGATTCTACCAACAATCTGAGTCCTGCACACACTCTCATCTCTATCTGAGATACTACCAACAATCTCACTCCTGTACGCTCTCTTATTTCCATCTGAGACTCTACCAACAACCTCACTCCTGTACACCCTCTCATCTCCATCTGAGATCCTATCTACAATCTCACTCCTGTACACTCTCTCATCTCCATCTGAGATCCAGCCAACAATCTCACTCCTGTACACTCTCTCATCTCCATCTGAGATTCCACCAACAATCTCACTCCTGTACACTCTCTTATCTCCATCTCAGATTTTACCAACAATCTCACTCCTGTACAGTCTCTCATCTCCATCTGAGATTCCACCAACAATCTCACTCCTATACACTCTCTCATCTGCATCTGTGATTCTACCAACAATCTCACTCCTGTACACCCTCTCCTCTCCATCTGAGATCCTACCAACAATCTCACTCCTGTACACTCTCCAATCTCCATCTGAGATCCCACCAACAATCTCACTCCTGTACACCCTCTGATCTCCATTTGATATTCTACCAACAATCTCACTCCTGTACACCCTCTCAACACCATCTGAGATTCTACCAAAATTGTCACTCCTGTATACCCTCTCATCTCCATCTGAGATCCAACCAACAATCTCACTACTGTACACTCTCTCATCTCCATCTGAGAACCTACCAACAATCTCACTCCTGTACACTCTCTCGTCTCCATCTGAGATCCTACCAACAATCTCACTCCTGTTGCCTCTCCAATCTCCATCTGAGATCCTACCAACAATCTCATTCCTGTACCGCCTCATCTCCTTCTGAGTTCCTACCAACAATCTCACTCCTGTACACCCTCTGATCTCCATCTGATATTCTACCAACAATCTCACTCCTGCACACCCTCTCATCTCCATCTGAGATCCTGCCTGCAATCTCACTCCTGTACACTCTCTCATCTCCATCTCATATTTTACCAACAATCTCACTCCTGTACACCCTCTCATCTCCATCTGAGATCCTAACTACAATCTCACTTCTGTACACTCTCTCATCTCCATCTGAGATCCTGCCAACAATCTCACTCCTGTACACTCTCTCATCACCATCTGAGATCCTACCAGCAATCTCACTCCTGTACACTTTCTCATCTCCATTAGAGATCTTACCAACAATCTCACTCCTCTACACTTCCTCATCTCCGTCTGAGATCCTACCAACAATCTCACTGCTGTACACTCTCTCATCTCCATCTGAGATCCTACCAAGAATGCCAGTCGTGTACATTTTCTCATTTCCATCGGAGATTCTACCAACAATCTCACTCCTGTACGTCCTCATCTCCATCTGAGATGCTACCAACAATCTCACTCCTGTACACTCTCTCATCTCCATCTGAGATTCTACCAACAATCTCACTCATGTACACTCTCTCATCTCCATCTGAGATTCCACCTACAATCTCACTCCTGTATGCTCTCTCATTTCCAGCTGAGATTCTACCAACAACCTCACTCCTGTACACCCTCTTATCTCCATCTGAGATCCTACCTACAATCTCACTCCTGTACACTGTCTCATCTCCATCTGAGATTCCACCAACAATCTCACTCCTGTACACTCTCTCATCTCCATCTCAGATTTTACCAACAATCTCACTCCTGTACACTCTCTCATCTCCATCTGAGATTCCACCAACAATCTCACTCCGAGACACTCTCTCATCTGCATCTGTGATTCTACCAACAATCTCACTCTTGTACACTCTCTCATCTCCATCTGAGATCCTACCAACAATCTCACTCCTGTACTCTCTCTCATTTCCATCTGAGATTCTACCAACAATCTCACTCCTGTACACCCTCTCATCTCCATCTGAGATCCTACCAACAATCTGAGTCCTGTACACTCTCTCATCTCCATCTGAGATCCTACCAACAATCTCATTCCTGTACCGCCTCATCTCCTTCTGAGATCCTACCAACAATCTCACTCCTGTGCACTTTCTCATTTCCAGCTGAGATTCTACCAACAATCTCACTCCTGTACACCCTCTGATCTCCATCTGATATTCTACCAACAATCTCACTCCTGTACACCCTCTCATCTCCATCTGAGATCCTACCAACAATCTCACTCCTGTACTCCCTCTTGTCTCCATCCGAGCTTCTACCAACAATCTCACTCCTGTACACTCTATCATCTCTATCTGAGATCCTACCGACAATCTCACTGCTATACACTCTCTCATCTCCATCTGAGATCCTACCAACACTCTCACTCCTGTACACTTTCTCTTCTCCATCTGAGATTCTACCAACAATCTCACTCCTGTACACTCTCTCATCTCCATCTGAGATTCTACCAACAATCTCACTCCAGGACACTTTCTCATCTCCATCTGAGATCCTACCAACAATCTTACTCCTGTACACCCTCTCATCTCCATTTGAGATCCTACGAAAAATCTCACTCCTGTACTCTCTCTCATCTCCATCTGTGATTCTACCAACAATCTCACTCTTGTACACCTTCTCATCTCCATCTGAGATCCTACCTACAATCTCACTCCTGTACACTCTCTCACCTCTATCTGAGATCCTGCCAACAATCTCTCTCCTGTACACCCTCTGATCTCCATCTGAGATTCTACCAGTAATCTCACTTATGTACACCCTCTCATCTCCATCTGAGATCCTACCAACAATCTGACTCCTATACACCCTCTCCTCTCCATCTGAGACCCTACCAACAATCTCACTCGTGCACACTCTCCAATTTCCATCTGAGATCCTACCAAAAATCTCACTCCTGTACACCCTCTGATCTCCATCTGAGATTCTACCAACAATCTCACTCCTGTACACCCTCTCATCTCCATCTGAGATCCTACCTACAATCTCACTTCTGTACACTCTCTCATCTCCATCTGAGATCCTGCCAACAATCTCACTCCTGTACACTCTCTCATCACCATCTGAGATCCTACCAACAATCTCACTCCTGTACACTTTCTCATCTCCATTAGAGATCTTACCAACAATCTCACTCCTCTACACTTCCTCATCTCCGTCTGAGATCCTACCAACAATCTCACTGCTGTACACTCTCTCATCTCCATCTGAGATTCTACCTACAATCTCACTCCTGTACACTCTCTCATCTCCATCTGAGATCCTACCAAGAATGCCAGTCGTGTACATTTTCTCATTTCCATCGGAGATTCTACCAACAATCTCACTCCTGTACGTCCTCATCTCCATCTGAGATGCTACCAATAATCTCACTCCTGTACACTCTCTCATCTCCATCTGAGATTCTACCAACAATCTATCTCATGTACACTCTCTCATCTCCATCTGAGATTATACCAGCAATCTCACTCCTGTACGCTCTCTCATCTCCATCTGAGATTCTACCAACAATCTCACTCCTGTACACCCTCTCATCTCCATCTGAGATCCTACCTTTAATCTCACTCCTGTACACTCTCTCATCTCCATCTGAGATTCTACCAACAATCTCACTCATGTGCACTCTCTCATCTCCATCTGAGATTCCACCTGCAATCTCACTCCTGTACGCTCTCTCATTTCCAGCTGAGATTCTACCAACAGCCTCACTCCTGTACACCCTCTCATCTCCATCTGAGATCCTACCTACAATCGCACTCCTGTACACTGTCTCATCTCCATCTGAGATTCCACCAACAATCACACTCCTGTACACTCTCTCATCTCCATCTGAGATTCCACCAACAATCTCACTCCTATACACTCTCTCATCTGCATCTGTGATTCTACCAACAATCTCACTCTTGTACACCCTCTCATCTCCATCTGAGATTCTACCAACAATCTCACTCCTGCACACCCTCTCATCTCCATCTGAGATCCTACCAACAATCTCACTCTTGTACACTGTCTCATCTCCAACTGAGATTCCACCAACAATCTCACTCCTGTACACTTTCTCATCTCCATCTGAGATTTTACCAATATTCTCACTCCTGTACACTCCCTCATCTCTATCTGAGATTCCACCAACAATCTCACTCCCGTACAGTCTCTCATCACCATCTGAGATCCTACCAACTATCTCACTCCTGTACACTTTCTCATCTCCATCTGAGATCCTACCAACAATCTCACTCCTGTACACTTTCTCATCTCCATCTGAGATCCTACCAACAATCTCACTCCTGTACACTCTCTCATCTCCATCTGAGATTCTACCAACAATCTATCTCATGTACACTCTCTCATCTCCATCTGAGATTATACCAGCAATCTCACTCCTGTACGCTCTCTCATCTCCATCTGAGATTCTACCAACAATCTCACTCCTGTACACCCTCTCATCTCCATCTGAGATCCTACCTTTAATCTCACTCCTGTACACTCTCTCATCTCCATCTGAGATTCTACCAACAATCTCACCCATGTACACTCTCTCATCTCCATCTGAGATTCCACCTACAATCTCACTCCTGTACGCTCTCTCATTTCCAGCTGAGATTCTACCAACAACCTCACTTCTGTACACCCTCTCATCTCCATCTGAGATCCTACCTACAATCTCACTCCTGTACACTGTCTCATCTCCATCTCAGATTTTACCAACAATCTCACTCCTGTACACTCTCTCATCTCCATCTGAGATTCCACCAACAATCTCACTCCTATACACTCTCTCATCTGCATCTGTGATTCTACCAACAATCTCACTCTTGTACACCCTCTCATCTCCATCTGAGATTCTACCAACAACCTCACTCCTGCACACCCTCTCATCTCCATCTGAGATCCAACCTACAATCTCACTTCTGTACACTCTCTCATCTCCATCTGAGATCCTGCCAACAATCTCACTCCTGTACACTCTCTCATCTCCATCTGAGATCCTACGAACAATCTCACTCCTGTACTCTCTTTCACTTCCATCTGAGATTCTACCAGCAATCTGACTCCTGTGCACCCTCTCAGCTCCATCAGAGATCCTACCAACAATCTCTATTCCTGTACACCCTCTCATCTCCATCTGAGATCCTACCAACAATCTCACTCTTGTACACTCTCTCATCTCTTTCTGAGATCCTACCAACAATCTAACTTCTGTACACCCTCTCATCTCCATCTGAGATCATGCCAATAATCTCACTCCTGTACACTCTCTCATCTCCATGTGAGATTCTACCAACAATCACACTCATGTGCAATTTCTCATCTCCCTCTGAGATTCCACCAACAATCTCACTGCTGTACACTCTCTCATCTCCATCTCAGATTCTACCAACAATCTCACTCCTGTACACCCTCTCATCTCCATCTGAGATCCTACCTCCAATCTCACTCATGTACACTCTCTCATCTCCATCTGAGATTCCACCTACAATCTCACTCCTGTACTCTTTCTCATCTCCATTAGAGATCTTACCAACAATCTCACTCCTGTACACTTTCTCATCTCCATCTGAGATTTTACCAATATTCTTACTCCTGCACACTCCCTCATCTCCATCTGAGATTCCACCAACAATCTCACTCCTGTACACTCTCTCATCACCATCTGAGATCCTACCAACAATCTGACTCCTGTACACTTCCTCATCTCCATCTGAGATTCTACCAACAATCTCACTCCTGTACACTTTCTCATCTCCATCTGAGATCCTACCTACAATCTCACTCATGTACACTCTCTCATCTCCATCTGAGATTCTACCAACAATCTCACTCATGTACACTCTCTCATCTCCATCTGAGATTCCACCTACAATCTCACTCCTGTACGTTCTCTCATTTCCATCTGAGATTCTACCAACAATCTCACTCCTGTACACCCTCTCATCTACATCTGAGATCCTACCAACAATCTGACTCCTGTACACTCTCTCATCTCCATCTGAGATCCTACCAACAATCTCACTCCTGTACCGCCTCATGTCCATCTGAGATCCTACCAACAATCTCACTCCTGTGCACTTTCTCATTTCCAGCTGAGATTCTACCAACAATCTCACTCCTGTACGTACTCATCTCCATCTCAGATCCTACCAACTTTCTCACTCCTGTACACCCTCTCATCTCCGTCTGAGATCCTACCAACAATCTCACTCCTGTACACTCTCCAATCTCCATCTGAGATCCTACCAACAATCTCACTCCTGTACACTCCCTTATCTCTATCTGAGATCCTACCAACAATCTCACTCTTGTACACCCTCTGATCTCCATCTGATATTCTACCAACAATCTCACTCCTGTACACCCTCTCAACTCCATCTGAGATCCTACCAACAATCTCACTCCTGCACACTCTCTCATCTCCATGTGAGATTCTACCAACAATCACACTCATGTGCAATTTCTCATCTCCTTCTGAGATTCCACCAACAATCTCACTGCTGTACACTCTCTCATCTCCATCTCAGATTCTACCAACAATCTCACTCCTGTACACCCTCTCATCTCCATCTGAGATCCTACCTACAATCTCACTCATGTACACTCTCTCATCTCCATCTGAGATTCCACCTACAATCTCACTCCTGTACTCTTTCTCATCTCCATTAGAGATCTTACCAACAATCTCAATCCTGTACACTTTCTCATCTCCATCTGAGATTTTACCAATATTCTTACTCCTGCACACTCCCTCATCTCCATCTGAGATTCCACCAACAATCTCACTCCTGTACACTCTCTCATCACCATCTGAGATCCTACCAACAATCTGACTCCTGTACACTTCCTCATCTCCATCTGAGATTCTACCAACAATCTCACTCCTGTACACTTTCTCATCTCCATCTGAGATCCTACCTACAATCTCACTCATGTACACTCTCTCATCTCCATCTGAGATTCTACCAACAATCTCACTCATGTACACTCTCTCATCTCCATCTGAGATTCCACCTACAATCTCACTCCTGTACGTTCTCTCATTTCCATCTGAGATTCTACCAACAATCTCACTCCTGTACACCCTCTCATCTACATCTGAGATCCTACCAACAATCTGACTCCTGTACACTCTCTCATCTCCATCTGAGATCCTACCAACAATCTCACTCCTGTACCGCCTCATGTCCATCTGAGATCCTACCAACAATCTCACTCCTGTGCACTTTCTCATTTCCAGCTGAGATTCTACCAACAATCTCACTCCTGTACGTACTCATCTCCATCTGAGATCCTACAAACTTTCTCACTCCTGTACACCCTCTCATCTCCGTCTGAGATCCTACCAACAATCTCACTCCTGTACACTCTCCAATCTCCATCTGAGATCCTACCAACAATCTCACTCCTGTACACTCCCTTATCTCTATCTGAGATCCTACCAACAATCTCACTCTTGTACACCCTCTGATCTCCATCTGATATTCTACCAACAATCTCACTCCTGTACACCCTCTCAACTCCATCTGAGATCCTACCAACAATCTCACTCCTGCACACTCTCACGTCTCCATCTGAGATCCTACCAACAATCTAAATCCTGTACACCCTCTCATCTCCATCTGAGATCATGCCAACAATCTCACTCCTGTACACCCTCTCATCTCCATCTGAGATTCTACCAACAATCTGAGTCCTGCACACACTCTCATCTCTATCTGAGATACTACCAACAATCTCACTCCTGTACGCTCTCTTATTTCCATCTGAGACTCTACCAACAACCTCACTCCTGTACACCCTCTCATCTCCATCTGAGATCCTATCTACAATCTCACTCCTGTACACTCTCTCATCTCCATCTGAGATCCAGCCAACAATCTCACTCCTGTACACTCTCTCATCTCCATCTGAGATTCCACCAACAATCTCACTCCTGTACACTCTCTTATCTCCATCTCAGATTTTACCAACAATCTCACTCCTGTACAGTCTCTCATCTCCATCTGAGATTCCACCAACAATCTCACTCCTATACACTCTCTCATCTGCATCTGTGATTCTACCAACAATCTCACTCCTGTACACCCTCTCCTCTCCATCTGAGATCCTACCAACAATCTCACTCCTGTACACTCTCCAATCTCCATCTGAGATCCCACCAACAATCTCACTCCTGTACACCCTCTGATCTCCATTTGATATTCTACAACAATCTCACTCCTGTACACCCTCTCAACTCCATCTGAGATTCTACCAACATTGTCACTCCTGTATACCCTCTCATCTCCATCTGAGATCCAACCAACAATCTCACTACTGTACACTCTCTCATCTCCATCTGAGAACCTACCAACAATCTCACTCCTGTACACTCTCTCGTCTGCATCTGAGATCCTACCAACAATCTCACTCCTGTTGCCTCTCCAATCTCCATCTGAGATCCTACCAACAATCTCATTCCTGTACCGCCTCATCTCCTTCTGAGATCCTACCAACAATCTCACTCCTGTGCACTTTCTCATTTCCAGCTGAGATTCTACCAACAATCTCACTCCTGTACGTACTCATCTCCATCTGAGATCCTACCAACTTTCTCACTCCTGTACACCCTCTCATCTCCATCTGAGATCCTACCAACAATCTCACTCCTGTACACCCTTTTGTCTCCATCCGAGCTTCTACCAACAATCTCACTCCTGTGCACTCTATGATCTCTATCTGAGATCCTACCGACAATCTCACTGCTATACACTCTCTCATCTCCATCTGAGATCCTACCAACACTCTCACTCCTGTACACTTTCTCATCTCCATCTGAGATTCTACCAACAATCTCACTCCTGTACACTCTCTCATCTCCATCTGAGATTCTACCAACAATCTCACTCCTGTACACTTTCTCATCTCCATCTGAGATCCTACCAACAATCTTACTCCTGTACACCCTCTCATCTCCATTTGAGATCCTACGAAAAATCTCACTCCTGTACTCTCTCTCATCTCCATCTGTGATTCTACCAACAATCTCACTCTTGTACACCTTCTCATCTCCATCTGAGATCCTACCTACAATCTCACTCCTGTACACTCTCTCACCTCTATCTGAGATCCTGCCAACAATCTCTCTCCTGTACACCCTCTGATCTCCATCTGAGATTCTACCAGTAATCTCAATTATGTACACCCTCTCATCTCCATCTGAGATCCTACCAACAATCTGACTCCGAGACACCCCTCTCCTCTCCATCTGAGACCCTACCAACAATCTCACTCGTGCACACTCTCCAATTTCCATCTGAGATCCTACCAAAAATCTCACTGCTGTACACTCTCTTATCTCTATCTGAGATTCTACCAACAATCTCACTCCTGTACACCCTCTGATCTCCATCTGATATTCTACCAACAATCTCACTCCTGCACACCCTCTCATCTCCATCTGAGATCCTGCCTGCAATCTCACTCCTGTACACTCTCTCATCTCCATCTCATATTTTACCAACAATCTCACTCCTGTACACCCTCTCATCTCCATCTGAGATCCTACCTACAATCTCACTTCTGTACACTCTCTCATCTCCATCTGAGATCCTGCCAACAATCTCACTCCTGTACACTCTCTCATCACCATCTGAGATCCTACCAGCAATCTCACTCCTGTACACTTTCTCATCTCCATTAGAGATCTTACCAACAATCTCACTCCTCTACACTTCCTCATCTCCGTCTGAGATCCTACCAACAATCTCACTGCTGTACACTCTCTCATCTCCATCTGAGATCCTACCAAGAATGCCAGTCGTGTACATTTTCTCATTTCCATCGGAGATTCTACCAACAATCTCACTCCTGTACGTCCTCATCTCCATCTGAGATGCTACCAACAATCTCACTCCTGTACACACTCTCATCTCCATCTGAGATTCTACCAACAATCTCACTCATGTACACTCTCTCATCTCCATCTGAGATTTTCCCACCTGCAATCTCACTCCTGTATGCTCTCTCATTTCCAGCTGAGATTCTACCAACAACCTCACTCCTGTACACCCTCTTATCTCCATCTGAGATCCTACCTACAATCTCACTCCTGTACACTGTCTCATCTCCATCTGAGATTCCACCAACAATCTCACTCCTGTACACTCTCTCATCTCCATCTCAGATTTTACCAACAATCTCACTCCTGTACACTCTCTCATCTCCATCTGAGATTCCACCAACAATCTCACTCCGAGACACTCTCTCATCTGCATCTGTGATTCTACCAACAATCTCACTCTTGTACACCCTCTCATCTCCATCTGAGATTCTACCAACAATCTCACTCCTGCACACCCTCTCATCTCCATCTGAGATCCAACCTACAATCTCACTTCTGTACACTCTCTCATCTCCATCTGAGATCCTGCCAACAATCTCACTCCTGTACACTCTCTCATCTCCATCTGAGATCCTACGAACAATCTCACTCCTGTACTCTCTTTCACATCCATCTGAGGTTCTACCAGCAATCTGACTCCTGTGCACCCTCTCAGCTCCATCTGAGATCCTACCAACAATCTCTATTCCTGTACACCCTCTCATCTCCATCTGAGATCCTACCAACAATCTCACTCCTGTACACTCTCTCATCTCTTTCCGAGATCCTACCAACAATCTAACTTCTGTACACCCTCTCATCTCCATCTGAGATCATGCCAATAATCTCACTCCTGTACACTCTCTCATCTCCATGTGAGATTCTACCAACAATCTCACTCATGTGCACTCTCTCATCTCCCTCTGAGATTCCACCAACAATCTCACTGCTGTACACTCTCTCATCTCCATCTGAGATTCTACCAACAATCTCACTCCTGTACACCCTCTCATCTCCATCTGAGATCCTACCTACAATCTCACTCCTGTACACTCTCTCATCTCCATCTGAGATTCTACCAACAATCTCACTCATGTACACTCTCTCATCTCCATCTGAGATTCCACCTACAATCTCACTCCTGTACTCTTTCTCATCTCCATTAGAGATATAACCAACAATCTCACTCCTGTACACTTTCTCATCTCCATCTGAGATTTTACCAATATTCTTACTCCTGCACACTCCCTCATCTCCATCTGAGATTCCACCAACAATCTCACTCCTGTACACTCTCTCATCACTATCTGAGATCCTACCAACAATCTGACTCCTGTACACTTCCTCATCTCCATCTGAGATTCTACCAACAATCTCACTCCTGTACACTTTCTCATCTCCATCTGAGATCCTACCTACAATCTCACTCATGTACACTCTCTCATCTCCATCTGAGATCCTACCAACAATCTCACTCCTGTACACTCTCCAATCTCCATCTGAGATCCTACCAACAATCTCACCTCTCTGTACACTCTCTTATCTCTATCTGAGATCCTACCAACAATCTAAATCCTGTACACCCTCTCATCTCCATCTGAGATCATGCCAACAATCTCACTCCTGTACACTCTCTCGTCTCCATCTGAGATTCTACCAACAATCTCAGTCCTGCACACCCTCTCATCTCCATCTGAGATTCTACCAACAACCTCACTCCTGTACACCCTCTCATCTCCATCTGAGATCCTACCTGCAATCTCACTCCTGTACACTCTCTCATCTCCATCTCAGATTTTACCAACAATCTCACTCCTGTACACTCTCTCATCTGCATCTGTGATTCTACCAACAATCTCACTGCTGTACACCCTCTCATCTCCATCTGAGATTCCACCAACAATCTCACTCCTGTAAACCCTCTCATCTCCATCTGAGATCCTACCAACAATCTGAGTCCTGTACACTCTCTCATCTCCATCTGAGATCCTACCAACAATCTCATTCCAGTACCCGCCTCATCTCCTTCTGAGATCCTACCAACAATCTCACTCCTGTGCTTTTCTCATTTCCAGCTGAGATTCTACCAACAATCTCACTCCTGTACACCCTCTGATCTCCATCTGATATTCTACCAACAATCTCACTCCTGTACACCCTCTCATCTCCATCTGAGATCCTACCAACAATCTCACTCCTGTACTCCCTTTTGTCTCCATCCGAGCTTCTACCAACAATCTCACTCCTGTACACTCTATCATCTCTATCTGAGATCCTACCGACAATCTCACTGCTATACACTCTCTCATCTCCATCTGAGATCCTACCAACACTCTCACTCCTGTACACTTTCTCATCTCCATCTGAGATTCTACCAACAATCTCACTCCTGTACACTTTCTCATCTCCATCTGAGATCCTACCAACAATCTTACTCCTGTACACCCTCTCATCTCCATTTGAGATCCTACGAAAAATCTCACTCCTGTACTCTCTCTCATCTCCATCTGTGATTCTACCAACAATCTCACTCTTGTACACCTTCTCATCTCCATCTGAGATCCTACCTACAATCTCACTCCTGTACACTCTCTCACCTCTATCTGAGATCCTGCCAACAATCTCTCTCCTGTACACCCTCTGATCTCCATCTGAGATTCTACCAGTAATCTCACTTATGTACACCCTCTCATCTCCATCTGAGATCCTACCAACAATCTGACTCCTATACACCCTCTCCTCTCCATCTGAGACCCTACCAACAATCTCACTCGTGCACACTCTCCAATTTCCATCTGAGATCCTACCAAAAATCTCACTCCTGTACACTCTCTTATCTCTATCTGAGATTCTACCAACAATCTCACTCCTGTACACCCTCTGATCTCCATCTGATATTCTACCAACAATCTCACTCCTGTACACCCTCCCATCTCCATCTGAGATCCTACCTACAATCTCACTTCTGTACACTCTCTCATCTCCATCTGAGATCCTGCCAACAATCTCACTCCTGTACACTCTCTCATCACCATCTGAGATCCTACCAACAATCTCACTCCTGTACACTTTCTCATCTCCATTAGAGATCTTACCAACAATCTCACTCCTCTACACTTCCTCATCTCCGTCTGAGATCCTACCAACAATCTCACTGCTGTACACTCTCTCATCTCCATCTGAGATTCTACCTACAATCTCACTCCTGTACACTCTCTCATCTCCATCTGAGATCCTACCAAGAATGCCAGTCGTGTACATTTTCTCATTTCCATCGGAGATTCTACCAACAATCTCACTCCTGTACGTCCTCATCTCCATCTGAGATGCTACCAATAATCTCACTCCTGTACACTCTCTCATCTCCATCTGAGATTCTACCAACAATCTATCTCATGTACACTCTCTCATCTCCATCTGAGATTATACCAGCAATCTCACTCCTGTACGCTCTCTCATCTCCATCTGAGATTCTACCAACAATCTCACTCCTGTACACCCTCTCATCTCCATCTGAGATCCTACCAACAATCTCACTCCTGTACACTCTCTCATCTCTTTCCGAGATCCTACCAACAATCTAACTTCTGTACACCCTCTCATCTCCATCTGAGATCCTACCTACAATCTCACTCCTGTACACTCTCTCATCTCCATCTGAGATTCTACCAACAATCTCACTCATGTACACTCTCTCATCTCCATCTGAGATTCCACCTACAATCTCACTCCTGTACTCTTTCTCATCTCCATTAGAGATATAACCAACAATCTCACTCCTGTACACTTTCTCATCTCCATCTGAGATTTTACCAATATTCTTACTCCTGCACACTCCCTCATCTCCATCTGAGATTCCACCAACAATCTCACTCCTGTACACTCTCTCATCACCATCTGAGATCCTACCAACAATCTGACTCCTGTACACTTCCTCATCTCCATCTGAGATTCTACCAACAATCTCACTCCTGTACACTTTCTCATCTCCATCTGAGATCCTACCTACAATCTCACTCATGTACACTCTCTCATCTCCATCTGAGATCCTACCAACAATCTCACTCCTGTACACTCTCCAATCTCCATCTGAGATCCTACCAACAATCTCACTCCTGTACACTCTCTTATCTCTATCTGAGATCCTACCAACAATCTAAATCCTGTACACCCTCTCATCTCCATCTGAGATCATGCCAACAATCTCACTCCTGTACACTCTCTCGTCTCCATCTGAGATTCTACCAACAATCTCAGTCCTGCACACCCTCTCATCTCCATCTGAGATTCTACCAACAACCTCACTCCTGTACACCCTCTCATCTCCATCTGAGATCCTACCTGCAATCTCACTCCTGTACACTCTCTCATCTCCATCTCAGATTTTACCAACAATCTCACTCCTGTACACTCTCTCATCTCCATCTGAGATTCCACCAACAATCTCACTCCTATACACTCTCTCATCTGCATCTGTGATTCTACCAACAATCTCACTGCTGTACACACTCTCATCTCCATCTGAGATTCCACCAACAATCTCACTCCTGTAAACCCTCTCATCTCCATCTGAGATCCTATCAACAATCTGACTCCCATACATCCTCTCATCCCCATCTGAGATTCTACCAACCATCTCACTCCTGTACACCCTCTCATCTCCATCTGAGATCCTATCTACAATCTCACCCCTGTACACCCTCTCATCTCCATCTGAGATCCTACCAACAATCTAACTCCTGTACACTCTCTCATCTCCATCTGAGATCCTACGAACAATCTCACTCCTGTACTCTCTCTCATTTCCATCTGAGATTCTACCAACAATCTCACTCCTGTACACCCTCTCATCTCCATCTGAGATCCTACCAACAATCTGAGTCCTGTACACTCTCTCATCTCCATCTGAGATCCTACCAACAATCTCATTCCTGTACCGCCTCATCTCCTTCTGAGATCCTACCAACAATCTCACTCCTGTGCACTTTCTCATTTCCAGCTGAGATTCTACCAACAATCGCACTCCTGTACACCCTCTGATCTCCATCTGATATTCTACCAACAATCTCACTCCTGTACACCCTCTCATCTCCATCTGAGATCCTACCAACAATCTCACTCCTGTACTCCCTTTTGTCTCCATCCGAGCTTCTACCAACAATCTCACTCCTGTACACTCTATCATCTCTATCTGAGATCCTACCGACAATCTCACTGCTATACACTCTCTCATCTCCATCTGAGATCCTACCAACACTCTCACTCCTGTACACTTTCTCATCTCCATCTGAGATTCTACCAACAATCTCACTCCTGTACACTCTCTCATCTCCATCTGAGATTCTACCAACAATCTCACTCCTGTACACTTTCTCATCTCCATCTGAGATCCTACCAACAATCTTACTCCTGTACACCCTCTCATCTCCATTTGAGATCCTACGAAAAATCTCACTCCCTGTACTCTCTCTCATCTCCATCTGTGATTCTACCAACAATCTCACTCTTGTACACCTTCTCATCTCCATCTGAGATCCTACCTACAATCTCACTCCTGTACACTCTCTCACCTCTATCTGAGATCCTGCCAACAATCTCTCTCCTGTACACCCTCTGATCTCCATCTGTGATTCTACCAGTAATCTCACTTATGTACACCCTCTCATCTCCATCTGAGATCCTACCAACAATCTGACTCCTATACACCCTCTCCTCTCCATCTGAGACCCTACCAACAATCTCACTCGTGCACACTCTCCAATTTCCATCTGAGATCCTACCAAAAATCTCACTCCTGTACACTCTCTTATCTCTATCTGAGATTCTACCAACAATCTCACTCTGTACACCCTCTGATCTCCATCTGATATTCTACCAACAATCTCACTCCTGTACACCCTCTCATCTCCATCTGAGATCCTACCTACAATCTCACTTCTGTACACTCTCTCATCTCCATCTGAGATCCTGCCAACAATCTCACTCCTGTACACTCTCTCATCACCATCTGAGATCCTACCAACAATCTCACTCCTGTACACTTTCTCATCTCCATTAGAGATCTTACCAACAATCTCACTCCTCTACACTTCCTCATCTCCGTCTGAGATCCTACCAACAATCTCACTGCTGTACACCCTCTCATCTCCATCTGAGATTCTACCTACAATCTCACTCCTGTACACTCTCTCATCTCCATCTGAGATCCTACCAAGAATGCCAGTCGTGTACATTTTCTCATTTCCATCGGAGATTCTACCAACAATCTCACTCCTGTACGTCCTCATCTCCATCTGAGATGCTACCAATAATCTCACTCCTGTACACTCTCTCATCTCCATCTGAGATTCTACCAACAATCTATCTCATGTACACTCTCTCATCTCCATCTGAGATTATACCAGCAATCTCACTCCTGTACGCTCTCTCATCTCCATCTGAGATTCTACCAACAATCTCACTCCTGTACACCCTCTCATCTCCATCTGAGATCCTACCAACAATCTCACTCTTGTACACCCTCTCATCTCCATCTGAGATTCTACCAACAACCTCACTCCTGCACACCCTCTCATCTCCATCTGAGATCCAACCTACAATCTCACTTCTGTACACTCTCTCATCTCCATCTGAGATCCTGCCAACAATCTCACTCCTGTACACTCTCTCATCTCCATCTGAGATCCTACGAACAATCTCACTCCTGTACTCTCTTTCACTTCCATCTGAGATTCTACCAGCAATCTGACTCCTGTGCACCCTCTCAGCTCCATCAGAGATCCTACCAACAATCTCTATTCCTGTACACCCTCTCATCTCCATCTGAGATCCTACCAACAATCTCACTCCTGTACACTCTCTCATCTCTTTCTGAGATCCTACCAACAATCTAACTTCTGTACACCCTCGCATCTCCATCTGAGATCATGCCAATAATCTCACTCCTGTACACTCTCTCATCTCCATGTGAGATTCTACCAACAATCACACTCATGTGCAATTTCTCATCTCCCTCTGAGATTCCACCAACAATCTCACTGCTGTACACTCTCTCATCTCCATCTCAGATTCTACCAACAATCTCACTCCTGTACACCCTCTCATCTCCATCTGAGATCCTACCTACAATCTCACTCATGTACACTCTCTCATCTCCATCTGAGATTCCACCTACAATCTCACTCCTGTACTCTTTCTCATCTCCATTAGAGATCTTACCAACAATCTCACTCCTGTACACTTTCTCATCTCCATCTGAGATTTTACCAATATTCTTACTCCTGCACACTCCCTCATCTCCATCTGAGATTCCACCAACAATCTCACTCCTGTACACTCTCTCATCACCATCTGAGATCCTACCAACAATCTGACTCCTGTACACTTCCTCATCTCCATCTGAGATTCTACCAACAATCTCACTCCTGTACACTTTCTCATCTCCATCTGAGATCCTACCTACAATCTCACTCATGTACACTCTCTCATCTCCATCTGAGATTCTACCAACAATCTCACTCATGTACACTCTCTCATCTCCATCTGAGATTCCACCTACAATCTCACTCCTGTACGTTCTCTCATTTCCATCTGAGATTCTACCAACAAACTCACTCCTGTACACCCTCTCATCTCCATCTGAGATTCCACCAACAATCTCACTCCTGTACACTCTCTCATCTCCATCTCAGATTTTACCAACAATCTCACTCCTGTACACTCTCTCATCTCCATCTGAGATTCCACCAACAATCTCACTCCGAGACACTCTCTCATCTGCATCTGTGATTCTACCAACAATCTCACTCTTGTACACCCTCTCATCTCCATCTGAGATTCTACCAACAAACTCACTCCTGCACACCCTCTCATCTCCATCTGAGATCCAACCTACAATCTCACTTCCGTACACTCTCTCATCTCCATCTGAGATCCTGCCAACAATCTCACTCCTGTACACTCTCTCATCTCCATCTGAGATCCTACGAACAATCTCACTCCTGTACTCTCTTTCACTTCCATCTGAGATTCTACCAGCAATCTGACTCCTGTGCACCCTCTCAGCTCCATCTGAGATCCTACCAACAATCTCTATTCCTGTACACCCTCTCATCTCCATCTGAGATCCTACCAACAATCTCACTCCTGTACACTCTCTCATCTCTTTCCGAGATCCTACCAACAATCTAACTTCTGTACACCCTCTCATCTCCATCTGAGATCATGCCAATAATCTCACTCCTGTACACTCTCTCATCTCCATGTGAGATTCTACCAACAATCTCACTCATGTGCACTCTCTCATCTCCCTCTGAGATTCCACCAACAATCTCACTGCTGTACACTCTCTCATCTCCATCTGAGATTCTACCAACAATCTCACTCCTGTACACCCTCTCATCTCCATCTGAGATCCTACCTACAATCTCACTCCTGTACACTCTCTCATCTCCATCTGAGATTCTACCAACAATCTCACTCATGTACACTCTCTCATCTCCATCTGAGATTCCACCTACAATCTCACTCCTGTACTCTTTCTCATCTCCATTAGAGATATAACCAACAATCTCACTCCTGTACACTTTCTCATCTCCATCTGAGATTCCACCAACAATCTCACTCCTGTACACTCTCTCATCACCATCTGAGATCCTACCAACAATCTGACTCCTGTACACTTCCTCATCTCCATCTGAGATTCTACCAACAATCTCACTCCTGTACACTTTCTCATCTCCATCTGAGATCCTACCTACAATCTCACTCATGTACACTCTCTCATCTCCATCTGAGATCCTACCAACAATCTCACTCCTGTACACTCTCCAATCTCCATCTGAGATCCTACCAACAATCTCACTCCTGTACACTCTCTTATCTCTATCTGAGATCCTACCAACAATCTAAATCCTGTACACCCTCTCATCTCCATCTGAGATCATGCCAACAATCTCACTCCTGTACACTCTCTCGTCTCCATCTGAGATTCTACCAACAATCTCAGTCCTGCACACCCTCTCATCTCCATCTGAGATTCTACCAACAACCTCACTCCTGTACACCCTCTCATCTCCATCTGAGATCCTACCTGCAATCTCACTCCTGTACACTCTCTCATCTCCATCTCAGATTTTACCAACAATCTCACTCCTGTACACTCTCTCATCTCCATCTGAGATTCCACCAACAATCTCACTCCTATACACTCTCTCATCTGCATCTGTGATTCTACCAACAATCTCACTGCTGTACACCCTCTCATCTCCATCTGAGATTCCACCAACAATCTCACTCCTGTAAACCCTCTCATCTCCATCTGAGATCCTATCAACAATCTGACTCCCATACATCCTCTCATCCCCATCTGAGATTCTACCAACCATCTCACTCCTGTACACCCTCTCATCTCCATCTGAGATCCTATCTACAATCTCACCCCTGTACACCCTCTCATCTCCATCTGAGATCCTACCAACAATCTAACTCCTGTACACTCTCTCATCTCCATCTGAGATCCTACGAACAATCTCACTCCTGTACTCTCTCTCATTTCCATCTGAGATTCTACCAACAATCTCACTCCTGTACACCCTCTCATCTCCATCTGAGATCCTACCAACAATCTGAGTCCTGTACACTCTCTCATCTCCATCTGAGATCCTACCAACAATCTCATTCCTGTACCGCCTCATCTCCTTCTGAGATCCTACCAACAATCTCACTCCTGTGCACTTTCTCATTTCCAGCTGAGATTCTACCAACAATCTCACTCCTGTACACCCTCTGATCTCCATCTGATATTCTACCAACAATCTCACTCCTTTACACCCTCTCATCTCCATCTGAGATCCTACCAACAATCTCACTCCTGTACTCCCTTTTGTCTCCATCCGAGCTTCTACCAACAATCTCACTCCTGTACACTCTATCATCTCTATCTGAGATCCTACCGACAATCTCACTGCTATACACTCTCTCATCTCCATCTGAGATCCTACCAACACTCTCACTCCTGTACACTTTCTCATCTCCATCTGAGATTCTACCAACAATCTCACTCCTGTACACTCTCTCATCTCCATCTGAGATTCTACCAACAATCTCACTCCTGTACACTTTCTCATCTCCATCTGAGATCCTACCAACAATCTTACTCCTGTACACCCTCTCATCTCCATTTGAGATCCTACGAAAAATCTCACTCCTGTACTCTCTCATCTCCATCTGTGATTCTACCAACAATCTCACTCTTGTACACCTTCTCATCTCCATCTGAGATCCTACCTACAATCTCACTCCTGTACACTCTCTCACCTCTATCTGAGATCCTGCCAACAATCTCTCTCCTGTACACCCTCTGATCTCCATCTGAGATTCTACCAGTAATCTCACTTATGTACACCCTCTCATCTCCATCTGAGATCCTACCAACAATCTGACTCCTATACACCCTCTCCTCTCCATCTGAGACCCTACCAACAATCTCACTCGTGCACACTCTCCAATTTCCATCTGAGATCCTACCAAAAATCTCACTCCTGTACACTCTCTTATCTCTATCTGAGATTCTACCAACAATCTCACTCCTGTACACCCTCTGATCTCCATCTGATATTCTACCAACAATCTCACTCCTGTACACCCTCTCATCTCCATCTGAGATCCTACCTACAATCTCACTTCTGTACACTCTCTCATCTCCATCTGAGATCCTGCCAACAATCTCACTCCTGTACACTCTCTCATCACCATCTGAGATCCTACCAACAATCTCACTCCTGTACACTTTCTCATCTCCATTAGAGATCTTACCAACAATCTCACTCCTCTACACTTCCTCATCTCCGTCTGAGATCCTACCAACAATCTCACTGCTGTACACTCTCTCATCTCCATCTGAGATTCTACCTACAATCTCACTCCTGTACACTCTCTCATCTCCATCTGAGATCCTACCAAGAATGCCAGTCGTGTACATTTTCTCATTTCCATCGGAGATTCTACCAACAATCTCACTCCTGTACGTCCTCATCTCCATCTGAGATGCTACCAATAATCTCACTCCTGTACACTCTCTCATCTCCATCTGAGATTCTACCAACAATCTATCTCATGTACACTCTCTCATCTCCATCTGAGATTATACCAGCAATCTCACTCCTGTACGCTCTCTCATCTCCATCTGAGATTCTACCAACAATCTCACTCCTGTACACCCTCTCATCTCCATCTGAGATCCTACCAACAATCTCACTCTTGTACACCCTCTCATCTCCATCTGAGATTCTACCAACAACCTCACTCCTGCACACCCTCTCATCTCCATCTGAGATCCAACCTACAATCTCACTTCTATTTACTCTCTCATCTCCATCTGAGATCCTGCCAACAATCTCACTCCTGTACACTCTCTCATCTCCATCTGAGATCCTACGAACAATCTCACTCCTGTACTCTCTTTCACATCCATCTGAGATTCTACCAGCAATCTGACTCCTGTGCACCCTCTCAGCTCCATCATAGATCCTACCAACAATCTCTATTCCTGTACACCCTCTCATCTCCATCTGAGATCCTACCAACAATCTCACTCCTGTACACTCTCTCATCTCTTTCTGAGATCCTACCAACAATCTAACTTCTGTACACCCTCGCATCTCCATCTGAGATCATGCCAATAATCTCACTCCTGTACACTCTCTCATCTCCATGTGAGATTCTACCAACAATCACACTCATGTGCAATTTCTCATCTCCCTCTGAGATTCCACCAACAATCTCACTGCTGTACACTCTCTCATCTCCATCTCAGATTCTACCAACAATCTCACTCCTGTACACCCTCTCATCTCCATCTGAGATCCTACCTACAATCTCACTCATGTACACTCTCTCATCTCCATCTGAGATTCCACCTACAATCTCACTCCTGTACTCTTTCTCATCTCCATTAGAGATCTTACCAACAATCTCACTCCTGTACACTTTCTCATCTCCATCTGAGATTTTACCAATATTCTTACTCCTGCACACTCCCTCATCTCCATCTGAGATTCCACCAACAATCTCACTCCTGTACACTCTCTCATCACCATCTGAGATCCTACCAACAATCTGATTCCTGTACACTTCCTCATCTCCATCTGAGATTCTACAACAATCTCACTCCTGTACACTTTCTCATTTCCATCTGAGATCCTACCTACAATCTCACTCATGTACACTCTCTCATCTCCATCTGAGATTCTACC
This sequence comes from Mobula birostris, assembly GCF_030028105.1. Taxonomy (NCBI): domain Eukaryota; kingdom Metazoa; phylum Chordata; class Chondrichthyes; order Myliobatiformes; family Myliobatidae; genus Mobula; species Mobula birostris. The sequence continues at coordinate 139,615 of NW_027278514.1, forward strand.
AACAATCTCACTCATGTACACTCTCTCATCTCCATCTGAGATTCCACCTACAATCTCACTCCTGTACGTTCTCTCATTTCCATCTGAGATTCTACCAACAACCTCACTCCTGTACACTCTCCAATCTCCATCTGAGATCCGACCAACAATCTCACTCCTGTACACTCTCTTATCTCTATCTGAGATCCTACCAACAATCTAAATCCTGTACACCCTCTCATCTCCAAATAAGATCATGCCAACAATCTCACTCCTGTACACTCTCTCGTCTCCATCTGAGATTCTACCAACAATCTCAGTCCTGCACACCCTCTCATCTCCATCTGAGATTCTACCAGCAACCTCACTCCTGTACACCCTCTCATCTCCATCTGAGATCCTACCTGCAATCTCACTCCTGTACACTCTCTCATCTCCATCTCAGATTTTACCAACAATCTCACTCCTGTACACTCTCTCATCTCCATCTGAGATTCCACCAACAATCTCACTCCTATACACTCTCTCATCTGCATCTGTGATTCTACCAACAATCTCACTGCTGTACACCCTATCATCTCCATCTGAGATCCTACCAACAATCTGACTCCTGTACACCCTCTCATCTCCATCTGAGATCCTACCTACAATCTCACTCCTGTACATTCTCTCATCTCCATCTGAGATCCAGCCAAACATCTCACTCCTGTACACCCTCTCATCTCCATCTGAGATTCCACCAACAATCTCACTCCTGTACACTCCCTCATCTCCATCTCAGATTTTACCAACAATCTCACTCCTGTACACCCTCTCAACTCCATCTCAGATTTTACCAACAATCTCACTCCTGTACACCCTCTCAACTCCATCTGAGATTCTACCAACATTCTCAATACTGTCCACTCTCTCATCTCCATCTGAGATTCTACCTACAATCTCACTCCTGTACACTCTCTCATCTCCATCTGAGATCCTACCAAGAATGCCAGTCGTGTACATTTTCTCATTTCCATCGGAGATTCTACCAACAATCTCACTCCTGTACGTCCTCATCTCCATCTGAGATGCTACCAATAATCTCACTCCTGTACACTCTCTCATCTCCATCTGAGATTCTACCAACAATCTATCTCATGTACACTCTCTCATCTCCATCTGAGATTCTACCAACAATCTCACTCCTGTGCACCCTCTCATCTCCATCTGAGATCCTACCTTTAATCTCACTCCTGTACACTCTCTCATCTCCATCTGAGATTCTACCAACAATCTCACTCATGTACACTCTCTCAACTCCATCTGAGATTCCACCTACAATCTCACTCCTGTACGCTCTCTCATTTCCAGCTGAGATTCTACCAACAGCCTCACTCCTGTACACCCTCTCATCTGCATCTGAGATCCTACCTACAATCGCACTCCTGTACACTGTCTCATCTCCATCTGAGATTCCACCAACAATCACACTCCTGTACACTCTCTCATCTCCATCTGAGATTCCACCAACAATCTCACTCCTATACACTCTCTCATCTGCATCTGTGATTCTACCAACAATCTCACTCTTGTACACCCTCTCATCTCCATCTGAGATTCTACCAACAATCTCACTCTTGTACACTGTCTCATCTCCAACTGAGATTCCACCAACAATCTCACTCCTGTACACTTTCTCATCTCCATCTGAGATTTTACCAATATTCTCACTCCTGTACACTCCCTCATCTCTATCTGAGATTCCACCAACAATCTCACTCCTGTACAGTCTCTCATCACCATCTGAGATCCTACCAACTATCTCACTCCTGTACACTTTCTCATCTCCATCTGAGATCCTACCAACAATCTCACTCCTGTACACTTTCTCATCTCCATCTGAGATCCTACCAACAATCTCACTCCTGTACACTCTCTCATCTCCATCTGAGATTCTACCAACAATCTATCTCATGTACACTCTCTCATCTCCATCTGAGATTATACCAGCAATCTCACTCCTGTACGCTCTCTCATCTCCATCTGAGATTCTACCAACAATCTCACTCCTGTACACCCTCTCATCTCCATCTGAGATCCTACCTTTAATCTCACTCCTGTACACTCTCTCATCTCCATCTGAGATTCCACCAACAATCTCACTGCTGTACACTCTCTCATCTCCATCTCAGATTCTACCAACAATCTCACTCCTGTGCACCCTCTCATCTCCATCTGAGATCCTACCTACAATCTCACTCATGTACACTCTCTCATCTCCATCTGAGATTCCACCCACAATCTCACTCCTGTACTCTTTCTCATCTCCATTAGAGATCTTACCAACAATCTCACTCCTGTACACTTTCTCATCTCCATCTGAGATTTTACCAATATTCTTACTCCTGCACACTCCCTCATCTCCATCTGAGATTCCACCAACAATCTCACTCCTGTACACTCTCTCATCACCATCTGAGATCCTACCAACAATCTGACTCCTGTACACTTCCTCATCTCCATCTGAGATTCTACCAACAATCTCACTCCTGTACACTTTCTCATCTCCATCTGAGATCCTACCTACAATCTCACTCATGTACACTCTCTCATCTCCATCTGAGATTCTACCAACAATCTCACTCATGTACACTCTCTCATCTCCATCTGAGATTCCACCTACAATCTCACTCCTGTACGTTCTCTCATTTCCATCTGAGATTCTACCAACAACCTCACTCCTGTACACCCTCTCATCTCCATCTGAGATCCTACCAACAATCTCACTCCTGAACACTCTCCAATCTCCATCTGAGATCCTACCAACAATCTCACTCCTGTACACTCTCTTATCTCTATCTGAGATCCTACCAACAATCTAAATCCTGTACACCCTCTCATCTCCAAATAAGATCATGCCAACAATCTCACTCCTGTACACTCTCTCGTCTCCATCTGAGATTCTACCAACAATCTCAGTCCTGCACACCCTCTCATCTCCATCTGAGATACTACCAGCAACCTCACTCCTGTACACCCTCTCATCTCCATCTGAGATCCTACCTGCAATCTCACTCCTGTACACTCTCTCATCTCCATCTCAGATTTTACCAACAATCTCACTCCTGTACACTCTCTCATCTCCATCTGAGATTCCACCAACAATCTCACTCCTATACACTCTCTCATCTGCATCTGTGATTCTACCAACAATCTCACTGCTGTACACCCTATCATCTCCATCTGATATCCTACCAACAATCTGACTCCTGTACACCCTCTCATCTCCATCTGAGATCCTACCTACAATCTCACTCCTGTACATTCTCTCATCTCCATCTGAGATCCAGCCAAACATCTCACTCCTGTACACCCTCTCATCTCCATCTGAGATTCCACCAACAATCTCACTCCTGTACACTCCCTCATCTCCATCTCAGATTTTACCAACAATCTCACTCCTGTACACCCTCTCAACTCCATCTGAGATTCTACCAACATTCTCAATACTGTCCACTCTCTCATCTCCATCTGAGATTCCACCAACAATCTCACTCCTATACACTCTCTCATCTGCATCTGTGATTCTACCAACAATCTCACTGCTGTACACCCTATCATCTCCATCTGAGATCCTACCAACAATCTGACTCCTGTACACCCTCTCATCTCCATCTGAGATCCTACCTACAATCTCACTCCTGTACATTCTCTCATCTCCATCTGAGATCCAGCCAAACATCTCACTCCTGTACACCCTCTCATCTCCATCTGAGATTCCACCAACAATCTCACTCCTGTACACTCCCTCATCTCCATCTCAGATTTTACCAACAATCTCACTCCTGTACACTCTCTCATCTCCATCTGAGATTCCACCAACAATCTCACTCTTATACACTCTCTCATCTGCATCTGTGATTCTACCAACAATCTCACTCCTGTACACCCTCTCATCTCCATCTGAGATTCTACCAACAATCTCACTCCTGTACACCCTCTCATCTCCATCTGAGATTCTACCAACAATCTCACTCCTGTACACACTCTCATCTCGATCTGAGATCCTGCCAACAATCCCACTCCTGTACACTCTCTCATCTCCATCTGAGATCCTACGAACAATCTCACTCCTGTACTCTCTTTCACTTCCATCTGAGATTCTACCAACAATCTCACTCCTGTAGACCCTCTCATCTCCATCTGAGATCCTACCTACAATCTCACTCCTGTACACTCTCTCATCTCTATCTGAGATCCTACCAACAATCTCACTCCTGTACACTCTCCAATCTCCATCTGAGATCCTACCAACAATCTCACTCCTGTACACTCTCTTATCTCTATCTGAGATCCTACCAACAATCTCACTCTTGTACACCCTCTGATCTCCATCTGAGATTCTACCAACAATCTCACTCCTGTACACCCTCTCAACTCCATCTGAGATTCTACCAACATTCTCAATACTGTCCACTCTCTCATCTCCATCTGAGATCCTGCCAACAATCTCTATTCCTGTACACCCTCTCATCTCCATCTGAGATCCTACCAACAATCACACTCCTGTACACCCTCTTGTCTCCATCTGAGATTCTACCAACAATCTCACTCCTGTACACCCTCTCATCTCCATCTGAGATCATACCTACAATCTCACTCCGGTATGCTTTCTCATCTCCATCTGAGATTCCACCAATAATCTCACTCCTGTATACTCTCTCATCACCATCTGAGATCCTACCAACAATCTAACTCCTGTACACTTCCTCATCTCCATCTGAGATTCTATCAACAATCTCACTCCTGTACGTCCTCATCTCCATCTGACATCCTACCAACAATCTCGCTCCTGTACACCCTCTCATCTCCATCTGAGATCCTACCAACAATCTCACTCCTGTAGACCCTCTCATCTCCATCTGAGATCCTACCTACAATCTCACTCCTGTACACTCTCTCATCTCTATCTGAGATCCTGCCAACAATCTCTCTCCTGTACACCCTCTGATCTCCATCTGAGATCCTACCAACAATCTGACTCCTGTACACCCTCTCCTCTCCGTCTGAGATCCTACCAACAATCTCACTCCTGTACACTCTCCAATCTCCATCTGAGATCCTACCAACAATCTCACTCCTGTACACTCTCTTATCTCTATCTGAGATCCTACCAACAATCTCACTCTTGTACACCCTCTGATCTCCATCTGAGATTCTACCAACAATCTCACTCCTGTACACCCTCTCAACTCCATCTGAGATTCTACCAACATTCTCAATACTGTCCACTCTCTCATCTCCATCTGAGATCCTGCCAACAATCTCTATTCCTGTACACCCTCTCATCTCCATCTGAGATCCTACCAACAATCTCACTCCTGCACACTCTCTCGTCTCCATCTGAGATCCTACCAACAATCTAAATCCTGTACACCCTCTCATATCCATCTGAGATCATGCCAACAATCTCACTCCTGTACACCCTCTCATCTCCATCTGAGATTCTACAAACAATCTCAGTCCTGCACACACTCTCATCTCTATCTGAGATCCTACCAACAATCTCACACCTGTACGCTCTCACATATCCATCTGAGACTCTACCAACAACCTCACACCTGTACACCCTCTCATCTCCATCTGAGATCCTATCTACAATCTCACTCCTGTACACTCTCTCATCTCCATCTGAGATCCAGCCAACAATCTCACTCCTGTACACTCTCTCATCTCCATCTGAGATTCCACCAAAAATCTCACTCCTGTACACTCTCTTATCTCCATCTCAGATTTTACCAACAATCTCACTCCTGTACAGTCTCTCATCTCCATCTGAGATTCCACCAACAATCTCACTCCTATACACTCTCTCATCTGCATCTGTGATTCTACCAACAATCTCACTCCTGTACACCCTCTCCTCTCCGTCTGAGATCCTACCAACAATCTCACTCCTGTACACCCTCTGATCTCTATTTGATATTCTACCAACAATCTCACTCCTGTACACCCTCTCAACTCCATCTGAGATTCTACCAACATTCTCACTCCTGTTTACCATCTCATCTCCATCTGAGATCCAACCAACAATCTCACTACTGTACACTCTCTCATCTCCATCTGAGAACCTACCAACAATCTCACTCCAGTTGCCTCTCCAATCTCCATCTGAGATCCTACCAACAATCTAAATCCTGTACACCCTCTCATCTCCATCTGAGATTCTACCAACACTCTCACTCCTGTAAACCCTCTCATCTGCATCTGAGATTCTACCAACAATCTCACTCCTGTACACCCTCTCATCTCCATCTGAGATCATACCTACAATCTCACTCCGGTATGATTTCTCATCTCCATCTGAGATTCCACCAATAATCTCACTCCTGTATACTCTCTCATCACCATCTGAGATCCTACCAACAATCTAACTCCTGTACACTTCCTCATCTCCATCTGAGATTCTATCAACAATCTCACTCCTGTACGTCCTCATCTCCATCTGACATCCTACCAACAATCTCTCTCCTGTACACCCTCTCATCTCCATCTGAGATCCTACCAACAATCTCACTCCTGTACCCTCTCTCATCTCCATCTGAGATCCTACCAAGAATCACACTCCTGTACACCCTCTCATCTCCTTCTGAGATCCTACCAACAATCTCACTCCTGTACACCCTCTCATCTCCATCTGAGATCCTATCAACAATCTGACTCCCATACATCCTCTCATCCCCATCTGAGATCCTACCAACCATCTCACTCCTGTACACCCTCTCATCTCCATCTGAGATCCTACCAACAATCTCACTCCTGTACTCTCTCTCATTTCCATCTGAGATTCTACCAACAATCTCACTCCTGTACACCCTCTCATCTCCATCTGAGATCCTACCAACAATCTGACTCCTGTACACTCTCTCATCTCCATCTGAGATCCTACCAACAATCTCACTCCTGTACCGCCTCATGTCCATCTGAGATCCTACCAACAATCTCACTCCTGTGCACTTTCTCATTTCCAGCTGAGATTCTACCAACAATCTCACTCCTGTACGTACTCATCTCCATCTGAGATCCTACCAACTTTCTCACTCCTGTACACCCTCTCATCTCCGTCTGAGATCCTACCAACAATCTCACTCCTGTACACTCTCCAATCTCCATCTGAGATCCTACCAACAATCTCACTCCTGTACACTCCCTTATCTCTATCTGAGATCCTACCAACAATCTCACTCTTGTACACCCTCTCAACTCCATCTGAGATCCTACCAACAATCTCACTCCTGCACACTCTCTCGTCTCCATCTGAGATCCTACCAACAATCTAAATCCTGTACACCCTCTCATCTCCATCTGAGATCATGCCAACAATCTCACTCCTGTACACCCTCTCATCTCCATCTGAGATTCTACTAGCAATCTGAGTCCTGCACACACTCTCATCTCTATCTGAGATCCTACCAACAATCTCACTCCTGTACGCTCTCTCATTTCCATCTGAGACTCTACCAACAACCTCACTCCTGTACACCCTCTCATCTCCATCTGAGATCCTATCTACAATCTCACTCCTGTACACTCTCTCATCTCCATCTGAGGTCCAGCCAACAATCTCACTCCTGTACACTCTCTCATCTCCATCTGTGATTCCACCAACAATCTCACTCCTGTACACTCTCTTATCTCCATCTCAGATTTTACCAACAATCTCACTCCTGTACAGTCTCTCATCTCCATCTGAGATTCCACCAACAATCTCACTCCTATACACTCTCTCATCTGCATCTGTGATTCTACCAACAATCTCCCTCCTGTACACCCTCTCCTCTCCGTCTGAGATCCTACCAACAATCTCACTCCTGTACACTCTCCAATCTCCATCGGAGATCCCACCAACAATCTCACTCCTGTACACCCTCTGATCTCCATTTGATATTCTACCAACAATCTCACTCCTGTACACCCTCTCAACTCCATCTGAGATTCTACTAACATTCTCACTCCTGTATACCCTCTCATCTCCATCTGAGATCCAACCAACAATCTCACTACTGTACACTCTCTCATCTCCATCTGAGAACCTACCAACAATCTCACTCCTGTACACTCTCTCGTCTCCATCTGAGATCCTACCAACAATCTCACTCCTGTTGCCTCTCCAATCTCCATCTGAGATCCTACCAACAATCTAAATCCTGTACACCCTCTCATCTCCATCTGAGATCATGCCAACATTCTCACTCCTGCATACCCTCTCATCTCCATCTGAGATCGTACCAACAATCTCACTCCTGTGCACTTTCTCATTTCCAGCTGAGATTCTACCAACAATCTCACTCCTGTACGTACTCATCTCCATCTGAGATCCTACCAACAATCACACTCCTGTACACCCTCTTGTCTCCATCTGAGATTCTACCAACAATCTCACTCCTGTACACGCTCTCATCTGCATCTGAGATTCTGCCAACAATCTCACTCCTGTACACCCGCTCATCTCCATCTGAGATCATACCTACAATCTCACTCCGGTATGCTTTCTCATCTCCATCTGAGATTCCACCAATAATCTCACTCCTGTACACTCTCTCATCACCATCTGAGATCCTACCAACAATCTAACTCCTGTACACATCCTCATCTCCATCTGAGATTCTATCAACAATCTCACTCCTGTACGTCCTCATCTCCATCTGAGATCCTACCAACAATCTCACTCCTGTACACCCTCTCATCTCCTTCTGAGATCCTACCAACAATCTCACTCCTGTACACCCTCTCATCTCCATCTGAGATCCTATCAACAATCTGACTCCCATACATCCTCTCATCCCCATCTGAGATTCTACCAACCATCTCACTCCTGTACACCCTCTCATCTCCATCTGAGATCCTATCTACAATCTCACCCCTGTACACCCTCTCATCTCCATCTGAGATCCTACCAACAATCTCACTCCTGTACACTCTCTCATCTCCATCTGAGATCCTACGAACAATCTCACTCCTGTACTCTCTCTCATTTCCATCTGAGATTCTACCAACAATCTCACTCCTGTACACCCTCTCATCTCCATCTGAGATCCTACCAACAATCTGAGTCCTGTACACTCTCTCATCTCCATCTGAGATCCTACCAACAATCTCACTCCTGTACCGCCTCATCTCCTTCTGAGATCCTACCAACAATCTCACTCCTGTGCACTTTCTCATTTCCAGCTGAGATTCTACCAACAATCTCACTCCTGTACGTACTCATCTCCATCTGAGATCCTACCAACTTTCTCACTCCTGTACACCCTCTCATCTCCATCTGAGATCCTACCAACAATCTCACGCATGTACACCCTTTTGTCTCCATCCGAGCTTCTACCAACAATCTCACTCCTGTACACTCTATCATCTCTATCTGAGATCCTACCGACAATCTCACTGCTATAAACTCTCTCATCTCCATCTGAGATCCTACCAACACTCTCACTCCTGTACACTTTCTCATCTCCATCTGAGATTCTACCAACAATCTCACTCCTGTACACTCTCTCATCTCCATCTGAGATTCTACCAACAATCTCACTCGTGTACACTTTCTCATCTCCATCTGAGATCCTACCAACAATCTTACCCCTGTACACCCTCTCATCTCCATTTGAGATCCTACGAAAAATCTCACTCCTGTACTCTCTCTCATTTCCATCTGTGATTCTACCAACAATCTCACTCTTGTACACCCTCTCATCTCCATCTGAGATCCTACCTACAATCTCACTCCTGTACACTCTCTCACCTCTATCTGAGATCCTGCCAACAATCTCTCTCCTGTACACCCTCTGATCTCCATCTGAGATTCTACCAGTAATCTCACTTATGTACACCCTCTCATCTCCATCTGAGATCCTACCAACAATCTGACTCCTATACACCCTCTCCTCTCCATCTGAAGCCCTACCAACAATCTCACTCGTGCACACTCTCCAATTTCCATCTGAGATCCTACCAACAATCTCACTCCTGTACACCCTCTCATCTCCATCTGAGATCCTACCTTTAATCTCACTCCTGTACACTCTCTCATCTCCATCTGAGATTCTACCAACAATCCCACTCATGTACACTCTCTCATCTCCATCTGAGATTCCACCTACAATCTCACTCCTGTACGCTCTCTCATTTCCAGCTGAGATTCTACCAGCAATCTGACTCCTGTGCACCCTCTCAGCTCCATCAGAGATCCTACAAACAATCTCTATTCCTGTACACCCTCTCATCTCCATCTGAGATCCTACCAACAATCTCACTCCTGTACACTCTCTCATCTCTTTCTGAGATCCTACCAACAATCTAACTTCTGTACACCCTCTCATCTCCATCTGAGATCATGCCAATAATCTCACTCCTGTACACTCTCTCATCTCCATGTGAGATTCTACCAACAATCACACTCATGTGCAATTTCTCATCTCCCTCTGAGATTCCACCAACAATCTCACTGCTGTACACTCTCTCATCTCCATCTCAGATACTACCAACAATCTCACTCCTGTGCACCCTCTCATCTCCATCTGAGATCCTACCTACAATCTCACTCATGTACACTCTCTCATCTCCATCTGAGATTCCACCCACAATCTCACTCCTGTACTCTTTCTCATCTCCATTAGAGATCTTACCAACAATCTCACTCCTGTACACTTTCTCATCTCCATCTGAGATTTTACCAATATTCTTACTCCTGCACACTCCCTCATCTCCATCTGAGATTCCACCAACAATCTCACTCCTGTACACTCTCTCATCACCATCTGAGATCCTACCAACAATCTGACTCCTGTACACTTCCTCATCTCCATCTGAGATTCTACCAACAATCTCACTCCTGTACACTTTCTCATCTCCATCTGAGATCCTACCTACAATCTCACTCATGTACACTCTCTCATCTCCATCTGAGATTCTACCAACAATCTCACTCATGTACACTCTCTCATCTCCATCTGAGATTCCACCTACAATCTCACTCCTGTACGTTCTCTCATTTCCATCTGAGATTCTACCAACAACCTCACTCCTGTACACCCTCTCATCTCCATCTGAGATCCTACCAACAATCTCACTCCTGAACACTCTCCAATCTCCATCTGAGATCCTACCAACAATCTCACTCCTGTACACTCTCTTATCTCTATCTGAGATCCTACCAACAATCTAAATCCTGTACACCCTCTCATCTCCAAATAAGATCATGCCAACAATCTCACTCCTGTACACTCTCTCGTCTCCATCTGAGATTCTACCAACAATCTCAGTCCTGCACACCCTCTCATCTCCATCTGAGATACTACCAGCAACCTCACTCCTGTACACCCTCTCATCTCCATCTGAGATCCTACCTGCAATCTCACTCCTGTACACTCTCTCATCTCCATCTCAGATTTTACCAACAATCTCACTCCTGTACACTCTCTCATCTCCATCTGAGATTCCACCAACAATCTCACTCCTATACACTCTCTCATCTGCATCTGTGATTCCACCAACAATCTCACTGCTGTACACCCTATCATCTCCATCTGATATCCTACCAACAATCTGACTCCTGTACACCCTCTCATCTCCATCTGAGATCCTACCTACAATCTCACTCCTGTACATTCTCTCATCTCCATCTGAGATCCAGCCAAACATCTCACTCCTGTACACCCTCTCATCTCCATCTGAGATTCCACCAACAATCTCACTCCTGTACACTCCCTCATCTCCATCTCAGATTTTACCAACAATCTCACTCCTGTACACCCTCTCAACTCCATCTGAGATTCTACCAACATTCTCAATACTGTCCACTCTCTCATCTCCATCTGAGATTCCACCAACAATCTCACTCCTATACACTCTCTCATCTGCATCTGTGATTCTACCAACAATCTCACTGCTGTACACCCTATCATCTCCATCTGAGATCCTACCAACAATCTGACTCCTGTACACCCTCTCATCTCCATCTGAGATCCTACCTACAATCTCACTCCTGTACATTCTCTCATCTCCATCTGAGATCCAGCCAAACATCTCACTCCTGTACACCCTCTCATCTCCATCTGAGATTCCACCAACAATCTCACTCCTGTACACTCCCTCATCTCCATCTCAGATTTTACCAACAATCTCACTCCTGTACACTCTCTCATCTCCATCTGAGATTCCACCAACAATCTCACTCTTATACACTCTCTCATCTGCATCTGTGATTCTACCAACAATCTCACTCCTGTACACGCTCTCATCTCCATCTGAGATTCTACCAAGAATCTCACTCCTGTACACCCTCTCATCTCCATCTGAGATTCTACCAACAATCTCACTCCTGTACACCCTCTCATCTCCATCTGAGATTCTACCAACAATCTCACTCCTGTACACACTCTCATCTCGATCTGAGATCCTGCCAACAATCCCACTCCTGTACACTCTCTCATCTCATCTGAGATCCTACGAACAATCTCACTCCTGTACTCTCTTTCACTTCCATCTGAGATTCTACCAACAATCTCACTCCTGTAGACCCTCTCATCTACATCTGAGATCCTACCTACAATCTCACTCCTGTACACTCTCTCATCTCTATCTGAGATCCTACCAACAATCTCACTCCTGTACACTCTCCAATCTCCATCTGAGATCCTACAACAATCTCACTCCTGTACACTCTCTTATCTCTATCTGAGATCCTACCAACAATCTCACTCTTGTACACCCTCTGATCTCCATCTGAGATTCTACCAACAATCTCACTCCTGTACACCCTCTCAACTCCATCTGAGATTCTACCAACATTCTCAATACTGTCCACTCTCTCATCTCCATCTGAGATCCTGCCAACAATCTCTATTCCTGTACACCCTCTCATCTCCATCTGAGATCCTACCAACAATCACACTCCTGTACACCCTCTTGTCTCCATCTGAGATTCTACCAACAATCTCACTCCTGTACACTCTCTCATCTCTATCTGAGATCCTACCGACAACCTCACTGCTGTACACTCTCTCATCTCCATCTGAGATCCTACCAACACTCTCACTCCTGTACACCCTCTCATCTGCATCTGAGATTCTACCAACAATCTCACTCCTGTACACCCTCTCATCTCCATCTGAGATCATACCTACAATCTCACTCCGGTATGCTTTCTCATCTCCATCTGAGATTCCACCAATAATCTCACTCCTGTATACTCTCTCATCACCATCTGAGATCCTACCAACAATCTAACTCCTGTACACTTCCTCATCTCCATCTGAGATTCTATCAACAATCTCACTCCTGTACGTCCTCATCTCCATCTGACATCCTACCAACAATCTCGCTCCTGTACACCCTCTCATCTCCATCTGAGATCCTACCAACAATCTCACTCCTGTAGACCCTCTCATCTCCATCTGAGATCCTACCTACAATCTCACTCCTGTACACTCTCTCATCTCTATCTGAGATCCTGCCAACAATCTCTCTCCTGTACACCCTCTGATCTCCATCTGAGATCCTACCAACAATCTGACTCCTGTACACCCTCTCCTCTCCGTCTGAGATCCTACCAACAATCTCACTCCTGTACACTCTCCAATCTCCATCTGAGATCCTACCAACAATCTCACTCCTGTACACTCTCTTATCTCTATCTGAGATCCTACCAACAATCTCACTCTTGTACACCCTCTGATCTCCATCTGAGATTCTACCAACAATCTCACTCCTGTACACCCTCTCAACTCCATCTGAGATTCTACCAACATTCTCAATACTGTCCACTCTCTCATCTCCATCTGAGATCCTGCCAACAATCTCTATTCCTGTACACCCTCTCATCTCCATCTGAGATACTACCAACAATCTCACTCCTGCACACTCTCTCGTCTCCATCTGAGATCCTACCAACAATCTAAATCCTGTACACCCTCTCATATCCATCTGAGATCATGCCAACAATCTCACTCCTGTACACCCTCTCATCTCCATCTGAGATTCTACAAACAATCTCAGTCCTGCACACACTCTCATCTCTATCTGAGATCCTACCAACAATCTCACACCTGTACGCTCTCACATATCCATCTGAGACTCTACCAACAACCTCACACCTGTACACCCTCTCATCTCCATCTGAGATCCTATCTACAATCTCACTCCTGTACACTCTCTCATCTCCATCTGAGATCCAGCCAACAATCTCACTCCTGTACACTCTCTCATCTCCATCTGAGATTCCACCAAAAATCTCACTCCTGTACACTCTCTTATCTCCATCTCAGATTTTACCAACAATCTCACTCCTGTACAGTCTCTCATCTCCATCTGAGATTCCACCAACAATCTCACTCCTATACACTCTCTCATCTGCATCTGTGATTCTACCAACAATCTCACTCCTGTACACCCTCTCCTCTCCGTCTGAGATCCTACCAACAATCTCACTCCTGTACACCCTCTGATCTCTATTTGATATTCTACCAACAATCTCACTCCTGTACACCCTCTCAACTCCATCTGAGATTCTACCAACATTCTCACTCCTGTTTACCATCTCATCTCCATCTGAGATCCAACCAACAATCTCACTACTGTACACTCTCTCATCTCCATCTGAGAACCTACCAACAATCTCACTCCAGTTGCCTCTCCAATCTCCATCTGAGATCCTACCAACAATCTAAATCCTGTACACCCTCTCATCTCCATCTGAGATTCTACCAACACTCTCACTCCTGTAAACCCTCTCATCTGCATCTGAGATTCTACCAACAATCTCACTCCTGTACACTCTCTCATCACCATCTGAGATCCTACCAACAATCTAACTCCTGTACACTTCCTCATCTCCATCTGAGATTCTATCAACAATCTCACTCCTGTACGTCCTCATCTCCATCTGACATCCTACCAACAATCTCTCTCCTGTACACCCTCTCATCTCCATCTGAGATCCTACCAACAATCTCACTCCTGTACCCTCTCTCATCTCCATCTGAGATCCTACCAAGAATCACACTCCTGTACACCCTCTCATCTCCTTCTGAGATCCTACCAACAATCTCACTCCTGTACACCCTCTCATCTCCATCTGAGATCCTATCAACAATCTGACTCCCATACATCCTCTCATCCCCATCTGAGATCCTACCAACCATCTCACTCCTGTACACCCTCTCATCTCCATCTGAGATCCTACCAACAATCTCACTCCTGTACACTCTCTCATCTCCATCTGAGATCCTACGAACAATCTCACTCCTGTACTCTCTCTCATTTCCATCTGAGATTCTACCAACAATCTCACTCCTGTACACCCTCTCATCTCCATCTGAGATCCTACCAACAATCTGACTCCTGTACACTCTCTCATCTCCATCTGAGATCCTACCAACAATCTCACTCCTGTACCGCCTCATGTCCATCTGAGATCCTACCAACAATCTCACTCCTGTGCACTTTCTCATTTCCAGCTGAGATTCTACCAACAATCTCACTCCTGTACGTACTCATCTCCATCTGAGATCCTACCAACTTTCTCACTCCTGTACACCCTCTCATCTCCGTCTGAGATCCTACCAACAATCTCACTCCTGTACACTCTCCAATCTCCATCTGAGATCCTACCAACAATCTCACTCCTGTACACTCCCTTATCTCTATCTGAGATCCTACCAACAATCTCACTCTTGTACACCCTCTCAACTCCATCTGAGATCCTACAACAATCTCACTCCTGCACACTCTCTCGTCTCCATCTGAGATCCTACCAACAATCTAAATCCTGTACACCCTCTCATCTCCATCTGAGATCATGCCAACAATCTCACTCCTGTACACCCTCTCATCTCCATCTGAGATTCTACCAACAATCTGAGTCCTGCACACACTCTCATCTCTATCTGAGATCCTACCAACAATCTCACTCCTGTACGCTCTCTCATTTCCATCTGAGACTCTACCAACAACCTCACTCCTGTACACCCTCTCATCTCCATCTGAGATCCTATCTACAATCTCACTCCTGTACACTCTCTCATCTCCATCTGAGATCCAGCCAACAATCTCACTCCTGTACACTCTCTCATCTCCATCTGTGATTCCACCAACAATCTCACTCCTGTACACTCTCTTATCTCCATCTCAGATTTTACCAACAATCTCACTCCTGTACAGTCTCTCATCTCCATCTGAGATTCCACCAACAATCTCACTCCTATACACTCTCTCATCTGCATCTGTGATTCTACCAACAATCTCCCTCCTGTACACCCTCTCCTCTCCGTCTGAGATCCTACCAACAATCTCACTCCTGTACACTCTCCAATCTCCATCTGAGATCCCACCAACAATCTCACTCCTGTACACCCTCTGATCTCCATTTGATATTTCTACCAACAATCTCACTCCTGTACACCCTCTCAACTCCATCTGAGAATCTACTAACATTCTCACTCCTGTATACCCTCTCATCTCCATCTGAGATCCAACCAACAATCTCACTACTGTACACTCTCTCATCTCCATCTGAGAACCTACCAACAATCTCACTCCTGTACACTCTCTCGTCTCCATCTGAGATCCTACCAACAATCTCACTCCTGTTGCCTCTCCAATCTCCATCTGAGATCCTACCAACAATCTAAATCCTGTACACCCTCTCATCTCCATCTGAGATCATGCCAACATTCTCACTCCTGCATACCCTCTCATCTCCATCTGAGATCGTACCAACAATCTCACTCCTGTGCACTTTCTCATTTCCAGCTGAGATTCTACCAACAATCTCACTCCTGTACGTACTCATCTCCATCTGAGATCCTACCAACAATCACACTCCTGTACACCCTCTTGTCTCCATCTGAGATTCTACCAACAATCTCACTCCTGTACACGCTCTCATCTGCATCTGAGATTCTGCCAACAATCTCACTCCTGTACACCCGCTCATCTCCATCTGAGATCATACCTACAATCTCACTCCGGTATGCTTTCTCATCTCCATCTGAGATTCCACCAATAATCTCACTCCTGTACACTCTCTCATCACCATCTGAGATCCTACCAACAATCTAACTCCTGTACACATCCTCATCTCCATCTGAGATTCTATCAACAATCTCACTCCTGTACGTCCTCATCTCCATCTGAGATCCTACCAACAATCTCACTCCTGTACACCCTCTCATCTCCTTCTGAGATCCTACCAACAATCTCACTCCTGTACACCCTCTCATCTCCATCTGAGATCCTATCAACAATCTGACTCCCATACATCCTCTCATCCCCATCTGAGATTCTACAACCATCTCACTCCTGTACACCCTCTCATCTCCATCTGAGATCCTATCTACAATCTCACCCCTGTACACCCTCTCATCTCCATCTGAGATCCTACCAACAATCTCACTCCTGTACACTCTCTCATCTCCATCTGAGATCCTACGAACAATCTCACTCCTGTACTCTCTCTCATTTCCATCTGAGATTCTACCAACAATCTCACTCCTGTACACCCTCTCATCTCCATCTGAGATCCTACCAACAATCTGAGTCCTGTACACTCTCTCATCACCATCTGAGATCCTACCAACAATCTCACTCCTGTACCGCCTCATCTCCTTCTGAGATCCTACCAACAATCTCACTCCTGTGCACTTTCTCATTTCCAGCTGAGATTCTACCAACAATCTTACTCCTGTACGTACTCATCTCCATCTGAGATCCTACCAACTTTCTCACTCCTGTACACCCTCTCATCTCCATCTGAGATCCTACCAACAATCTCACGCATGTACACCCTTTTGTCTCCATCCGAGCTTCTACCAACAATCTCACTCCTGTACACTCTATCATCTCTATCTGAGATCCTACCGACAATCTCACTGCTATAAACTCTCTCATCTCCATCTGAGATCCTACCAACACTCTCACTCCTGTACACTTTCTCATCTCCATCTGAGATTCTACCAACAATCTCACTCCTGTACACTCTCTCATCTCCATCTGAGATTCTACCAACAATCTCACTCGTGTACACTTTCTCATCTCCATCTGAGATCCTACCAACAATCTTACCCCTGTACACCCTCTCATCTCCATTTGAGATCCTACGAAAAATCTCACTCCTGTACTCTCTCTCATTTCCATCTGTGATTCTACCAACAATCTCACTCTTGTACACCCTCTCATCTCCATCTGAGATCCTACCTACAATCTCACTCCTGTACACTCTCTCACCTCTATCTGAGATCCTGCCAACAATCTCTCTCCTGTACACCCTCTGATCTCCATCTGAGATTCTACCAGTAATCTCACTTATGTACACCCTCTCATCTCCATCTGAGATCCTACCAACAATCTGACTCCTATACACCCTCTCCTCTCCATCTGAAGCCCTACCAACAATCTCACTCGTGCACACTCTCCAATTTCCATCTGAGATCCTACCAACAATCTCACTCCTGTACACCCTCTCATCTCCATCTGAGATCCTACCTTTAATCTCACTCCTGTACACTCTCTCATCTCCATCTGAGATTCTACCAACAATCTCACTCATGTACACTCTCTCATCTCCATCTGAGATTCCACCTACAATCTCACTCCTGTACGCTCTCTCATTTCCAGCTGAGATTCTACCAACAGCCTCACTCCTGTACACCCTCTCATCTCCATCTGAGATCCTACCTACAATCTCACTCCTGTACACTGTCTCATCTCCATCTGAGATTCCACCAACAATCACACTCCTGTACACTCTCTCATCTCCATCTGAGATTCCACCAACAATCTCACTCCTATACACTCTCTCATCTGCATCTGTGATTCTACCAACAATCTCACTCTTGTACACCCTCTCATCTCCATCTGAGATTCTACCAACAATCTCACTCCTGTACACTGTCTCATCTCCATCTGAGATTCCACCAACAATCTCACTCCTGTACACTTTCTCATCTCCATCTGAGATTTTACCAAT
Source organism: Mobula birostris (assembly GCF_030028105.1). NCBI lineage: Eukaryota > Metazoa > Chordata > Chondrichthyes > Myliobatiformes > Myliobatidae > Mobula > Mobula birostris. The sequence goes on from NW_027278514.1 coordinate 158,594, forward strand.
ATTCTCACTCCTGTACACTCCCTCATCTCTATCTGAGATTCCACCAACAATCTCACTCCTGTACAGTCTCTCATCACCATCTGAGATCCTACCAACTATCTCACTCCTGTACACTTTCTCATCTCCATCTGAGATCCTACCAACAATCTCACTCCTGTACACTTTCTCATCTCCATCTGAGATCCTACCAACAATCTCACTCCTGTACACTCTCTAATCTCCATCTGAGATTCTACCAACAATCTATCTCATGTACACTCTCTCATCTCCATCTGAGATTATACCAGCAATCTCACTCCTGTACGCTCTCTCATCTCCATCTGAGATTCTACCAACAATCTCACTCCTGTACACCCTCTCATCTCCATCTGAGATCCTACCTTTAATCTCACTCCTGTACACTCTCTCATCTCCATCTGAGATTCTACGAACAATCTCACTCATGTACGCTCTCTCATCTCCATCTGAGATTCCACCTACAATCTCACTCCTGTACGCTCTCTCATTTCCAGCTGAGATTCTACCAACAACCTCACTCCTGTACACCCTCTCATCTCCATCTGAGATCCTACCTACAATCTCACTCCTGTACACTGTCTCATCTCCATCTGAGATTCCACCAACAATCTCACTCCTGTACACTCTCTCATCTCCATCTCAGATTTTACCAACAATCTCACTCCTGTACACTCTCTCATCTCCATCTGAGATTCCACCAACAATCTCACTCCTATACACTCTCTCATCTGCATCTGTGATTCTACCAACAATCTCACTCTTGTACATCCTCTCATCTCCATCTGAGATTCTACAAACAATCTCACTCCTGCACACCCTCTCATCCCCATCTGAGATCCAACCTACAATCTCACTTCTGTACACTCTCTCATCTCCATCTGAGATCCTGCCAACAATCTCACTCCTGTACACTCTCTCATCTCCATCTGAGATCCTACGAACAATCTCACTCCTGTACTCTCTTTCACTTCCATCTGAGATTCTACCAGCAATCTGACTCCTGTGCACCCTCTCAGCTCCATCTCAGATCCTACCAACAATCTCTATTCCTGTACAACCTCTCATCTCCATCTGAGATCCTACCAACAATCTCACTCCTGTACACTCTCTCTTCTCTTTCTGAGATCCTACCAACAAACTAACTTCTGTACACCCTCTCATCTCCATCTGAGATCATGCCAATAATCTCACTCCTGTACACTCTCTCATCTCCATGTGAGATTCTACCAACAATCTCACTCATGTGCACTCTCTCATCTCCCTCTGAGATTCCACCAACAATCTCACTCCTGTACACCCTCTCATCTCCATCTGAGATCCTACCTACAATCTCACTCCTGTACACTCTCTCATCTCCATCTGAGATTCTACCAACAATCTCACTCATGTACACTCTCTCATCTCCATCTGAGATTCCACCTACAATCTCACTCCTGTACACTTTCTCATCTCCATTAGAGATCTTACCAACAATGTCACTCCTGTACACTTTCTCATCTCCATCTGAGATTTTACCAATATTCTTACTCCTGCACACTCCCTCATCTCCATCTGAGATTCCACCAACAATCTCACTCCTGTACACTCTCCCATCTCCATCTGAGATCCTACCAACAATCTCACTCATGTGCACTCTCTCATCTCCCTCTGAGATTCCACCAACAATCTCACTGCTGTACACTCTCTCATCTCCATCTGAGATTCTAACAACAATCTCACTCCTGTACACCCTCTCATGTCCATCTGAGATCCTACCTACAATCTCACTCCTGTACACTCCCTCATCTCCATCTGAGATCCTACCAACAATCTCACTCCTGTACACCCTCTCATCTCCATCTGAGATCCTACCAACAATCTCACTCCTGTACACTCTCTCATCTCCATCTGAGATCCTACGAACAATCTCACTCCTGTACTCTCTCTCATTTCCATCTGAGATTCTACCAACAATCTCACTCCTGTACACCCTCTCATCTCCATCTGAGATCCTACCAACAATCTGACTCCTGTACACTCTCTCATCTCCATCTGAGATCCTACCAACAATCTCACTCCTGTACCGCCTCATATCCATCTGAGATCCTACCAACAATCTCACTCCTGTGCACTTTCTCATTTCCAGCTGAGATTCTACCAACAATCTCACTCCTGTACGTACTCATCTCCATCTGAGATCTTACCAACTTTCTCACTCCTGTACACCCTCTCATCTCCGTCTGAGATCCTACCAATAATCTCACTCCTGTACACTCTCCAATCTCCATCTGAGATCCTACCAACAATCTCACTCCTGTACACTCCCTTATCTCTATCTGAGATCCTACCAACAATCTCACTCTTGTACACCCTCTCAACTCCATCTGAGATCCTACCAACAATCTCACTCCTGCACACTCTCTCGTCTCCATCTGAGATCCTACCAACAATCTAAATCCTGTACACCCTCTCATCTCCATCTGAGATCATGCCAACAATCTCACTCCTGTACACCCTCTCATCTCCATCTGAGATTCTACCAACAATCTGAGTCCTGCACACACTCTCATCTCTATCTGAGATCCTACCAACAATCTCACTCCTGTACGCTCTCTCATTTCCATCTGAGACTCTACCAACAACCTCACTCCTGTACACCCTCTCATCTCCATCTGAGATCCTATCTACAATCTCACTCCTGTACACTCTCTCATCTCCATCTGAGATCCAGCCAACAATCTCACTCCTGTACACTCTCTCATCTCCATCTGAGATTCCACCAACAATCTCACTCCTGTACACTCTCTTATCTCCATCTCAGATTTTACCAACAATCTCACTCCTGTACAGTCTCTCATCTCCATCTGAGATTCCACCAACAATCTCACTCCTATACACTCTCTCATCTGCATCTGTGATTCTACCAACAATCTCACTGCTGTACACTCTCTCATCTCCATCTGAGATTCTAACAACAATCTCACTCCTGTACACCCTCTCATGTCCATCTGAGATCCTACCTACAATCTCACTCCTGTACACTCTCTCATCTCCATCTGAGATCCTACCAACAATCTCACTCCTGTACACCCTCTCATCTCCATCTGAGATCCTACCAACAATCTCACTCCTGTACACTCTCTCATCTCCATCTGAGATCCTACGAACAATCTCACTCCTGTACTCTCTCTCATTTCCATCTGAGATTCTACCAACAATCTCACTCCTGTACACCCTCTCATCTCCATCTGAGATCCTACCAACAATCTGACTCCTGTACACTCTCTCATCTCCATCTGAGATCCTACCAACAATCTCACTCCTGTACCGCCTCATATCCATCTGAGATCCTACCAACAATCTCACTCCTGTGCACTTTCTCATTTCCAGCTGAGATTCTACCAACAATCTCACTCCTGTACGTACTCATCTCCATCTGAGATCTTACCAACTTTCTCACTCCTGTACACCCTCTCATCTCCGTCTGAGATCCTACCAATAATCTCACTCCTGTACACTCTCCAATCTCCATCTGAGATCCTACCAACAATCTCACTCCTGTACACTCCCTTATCTCTATCTGAGATCCTACCAACAATCTCACTCTTGTACACCCTCTCAACTCCATCTGAGATCCTACCAACAATCTCACTCCTGCACACTCTCTCGTCTCCATCTGAGATCCTACCAACAATCTAAATCCTGTACACCCTCTCATCTCCATCTGAGATCATGCCAACAATCTCACTCCTGTACACCCTCTCATCTCCATCTGAGATTCTACCAACAATCTGAGTCCTGCACACACTCTCATCTCTATCTGAGATCCTACCAACAATCTCACTCCTGTACGCTCTCTCATTTCCATCTGAGACTCTACCAACAACCTCACTCCTGTACACCCTCTCATCTCCATCTGAGATCCTATCTACAATCTCACTCCTGTACACTCTCTCATCTCCATCTGAGATCCAGCCAACAATCTCACTCCTGTACACTCTCTCATCTCCATCTGAGATTCCACCAACAATCTCACTCCTGTACACTCTCTTATCTCCATCTCAGATTTTACCAACAATCTCACTCCTGTACAGTCTCTCATCTCCATCTGAGATTCCACCAACAATCTCACTCCTATACACTCTCTCATCTGCATCTGTGATTCTACCAACAATCTCACTCCTGTACACCCTCTCCTCTCCGTCTGAGATCCTACCAACAATCTCACTCCTGTACACTCTCCAATCTCCATCTGAGATCCCACCAACAATCTCACTCCTGTACACCCTCTGATCTCCATTTGATATTCTACCAACAATCTCACTCCTGTACACCCTCTCAACTCCATCTGAGATTCTACCAACATTCTCACTCCTGTATACCCTCTCATCTCCATCTGAGATCCAACCAACAATCTCACCCATGTACACTCTCTCATCTCCATCTGAGATTCCACCTACAATCTCACTCCTGTACGCTCTCTCATTTCCAGCTGAGATTCTACCAACAACCTCACTCCTGTACACCCTCTCATCTCCATCTGAGATCCTACCTACAATCTCACTCCTGTACACTGTCTCATCTCCATCTGAGATTCCACCAACAATCTCACTCCTGTACACTCTCTCATCTCCATCTCAGATTTTACCAACAATCTCACTCCTGTACACTCTCTCATCTCCATCTGAGATTCCACCAACAATCTCACTCCTATACACTCTCTCATCTGCATCTGTGATTCCACCAACAATCTCACTCTTGTACGCCCTCTCATCTCCATCTGAGATTCTACCAACAATCTCACTCCTGCACACCCTCTCATCTCCATCTGAGATCCAACCTACAATCTCACTTCTGTACACTCTCTCATCTCCATCTGAGATCCTGCCAACAATCTCACTCCTGTACACTCTCTCATCTCCATCTGAGATCCTACGAACAATCTCACTCCTGTACTCTCTTTCACTTCCATCTGAGATTCTACCAGCAATCTGACTCCTGTGCACCCTCTCAGCTCCATCTGAGATCCTACCAACAATCTCTATTTCTGTACACTCTCTCATCTCTTTCTGAGATCCTACCAACAATCTAACTTCTGTACACCCTCTCATCTCCATCTGAGATCATGCCAATAATCTCACTCCTGTACACTCTCTCATCTCCATGTGAGATTCTACCAACAATCTCACTCATGTGCACTCTCTCATCTCCCTCTGAGATTCCACCAACAATCTCACTGCTGTACACTCTCTCATCTCCATCTGAGATTCTACCAACAATCTCACTCCTGTACACCCTCTCATCTCCATCTGAGATCCTACCTACAATCTCACTCCTGTACACTCTCTCATCTCCATCTGAGATTCTGCCAACAATCTCACTCCTGTACACCCGCTCATCTCCATCTGAGATCATACCTACAATCTCACTCCGGTATGCTTTCTCATCTCCATCTGAGATTCCACCAATAATCTCACTCCTGTACACTCTCTCATCACCATCTGAGATCCTACCAACAATCTAACTCCTGTACACATCCTCATCTCCATCTGAGATTCTATCAACAATCTCACTCCTGTACGTCCTCATCTCCATCTGAGATCCTACCAACAATCTCACTCCTGTACACCCTCTCATCTCCTTCTGAGATCCTACCAACAATCTCACTCCTGTACACCCTCTCATCTCCATCTGAGATCCTATCAACAATCTGACTCCCATACATCCTCTCATCCCCATCTGAGATTCTACCAACCATCTCACTCCTGTACACCCTCTCATCTCCATCTGAGATCCTATCTACAATCTCACCCCTGTACACCCTCTCATCTCCATCTGAGATCCTACCAACAATCTCACTCCTGTACACTCTCTCATCTCCATCTGAGATCCTACGAACAATCTCACTCCTGTACTCTCTCTCATTTCCATCTGAGATTCTACCAACAATCTCACTCCTGTACACCCTCTCATCTCCATCTGAGATCCTACCAACAATCTGAGTCCTGTACACTCTCTCATCACCATCTGAGATCCTACCAACAATCTCACTCCTGTACCGCCTCATCTCCTTCTGAGATCCTACCAACAATCTCACTCCTGTGCACTTTCTCATTTCCAGCTGAGATTCTACCAACAATCTCACTCCTGTACGTACTCATCTCCATCTGAGATCCTACCAACTTTCTCACTCCTGTACACCCTCTCATCTCCATCTGAGATCCTACCAACAATCTCACGCATGTACACCCTTTTGTCTCCATCCGAGCTTCTACCAACAATCTCACTCCTGTACACTCTATCATCTCTATCTGAGATCCTACCGACAATCTCACTGCTATAAACTCTCTCATCTCCATCTGAGATTCTACCAACAATCTCACTCCTGTACACTCTCTCATCTCCATCTGAGATTCTACCAACAATCTCACTCGTGTACACTTTCTCATCTCCATCTGAGATCCTACCAACAATCTTACCCCTGTACACCCTCTCATCTCCATTTGAGATCCTACGAAAAATCTCACTCCTGTACTCTCTCTCATTTCCATCTGTGATTCTACCAACAATCTCACTCTTGTACACCCTCTCATCTCCATCTGAGATCCTACCTACAATCTCACTCCTGTACACTCTCTCACCTCTATCTGAGATCCTGCCAACAATCTCTCTCCTGTACACCCTCTGATCTCCATCTGAGATTCTACCAGTAATCTCACTTATGTACACCCTCTCATCTCCATCTGAGATCCTACCAACAATCTGACTCCTATACACCCTCTCCTCTCCATCTGAAGCCCTACCAACAATCTCACTCGTGCACACTCTCCAATTTCCATCTGAGATCCTACCAACAATCTCACTCCTGTACACCCTCTCATCTCCATCTGAGATCCTACCTTTAATCTCACTCCTGTACACTCTCTCATCTCCATCTGAGATTCTACCAACAATCTCACTCATGTACACTCTCTCATCTCCATCTGAGATTCCACCTACAATCTCACTCCTGTACGCTCTCTCATTTCCAGCTGAGATTCTACCAACAGCCTCACTCCTGTACACCCTCTCATCTCCATCTGAGATCCTACCTACAATCTCACTCCTGTACACTGTCTCATCTCCATCTGAGATTCCACCAACAATCACACTCCTGTACACTCTCTCATCTCCATCTGAGATTCCACCAACAATCTCACTCCTATACACTCTCTCATCTGCATCTGTGATTCTACCAACAATCTCACTCTTGTACACCCTCTCATCTCCATCTGAGATTCTACCAACAATCTCACTCCTGTACACTGTCTCATCTCCATCTGAGATTCCACCAACAATCTCACTCCTGTACACTTTCTCATCTCCATCTGAGATTTTACCAATATTCTCACTCCTGTACACTCCCTCATCTCTATCTGAGATTCCACCAACAATCTCACTCCTGTACAGTCTCTCATCACCATCTGAGATCCTACCAACTATCTCACTCCTGTACACTTTCTCATCTCCATCTGAGATCCTACCAACAATCTCACTCCTGTACACTTTCTCATCTCCATCTGAGATCCTACCAACAATCTCACTCCTGTACACTCTCTAATCTCCATCTGAGATTCTACCAACAATCTATCTCATGTACACTCTCTCATCTCCATCTGAGATTATACCAGCAATCTCACTCCTGTACGCTCTCTCATCTCCATCTGAGATTCTACCAACAATCTCACTCCTGTACACCCTCTCATCTCCATCTGAGATCCTACCTTTAATCTCACTCCTGTACACTCTCTCATCTCCATCTGAGATTCTACGAACAATCTCACTCATGTACGCTCTCTCATCTCCATCTGAGATTCCACCTACAATCTCACTCCTGTACGCTCTCTCATTTCCAGCTGAGATTCTACCAACAACCTCACTCCTGTACACCCTCTCATCTCCATCTGAGATCCTACCTACAATCTCACTCCTGTACACTGTCTCATCTCCATCTGAGATTCCACCAACAATCTCACTCCTGTACACTCTCTCATCTCCATCTCAGATTTTACCAACAATCTCACTCCTGTACACTCTCTCATCTCCATCTGAGATTCCACCAACAATCTCACTCCTATACACTCTCTCATCTGCATCTGTGATTCTACCAACAATCTCACTCTTGTACATCCTCTCATCTCCATCTGAGATTCTACAAACAATCTCACTCCTGCACACCCTCTCATCCCCATCTGAGATCCAACCTACAATCTCACTTCTGTACACTCTCTCATCTCCATCTGTATCCTGCCAACAATCTCACTCCTGTACACTCTCTCATCTCCATCTGAGATCCTACGAACAATCTCACTCCTGTACTCTCTTTCACTTCCATCTGAGATTCTACCAGCAATCTGACTCCTGTGCACCCTCTCAGCTCCATCTCAGATCCTACCAACAATCTCTATTCCTGTACAACCTCTCATCTCCATCTGAGATCCTACCAACAATCTCACTCCTGTACACTCTCTCATCTCTTTCTGAGATCCTACCAACAAACTAACTTCTGTACACCCTCTCATCTCCATCTGAGATCATGCCAATAATCTCACTCCTGTACACTCTCTCATCTCCATGTGAGATTCTACCAACAATCTCACTCATGTGCACTCTCTCATCTCCCTCTGAGATTCCACCAACAATCTCACTCCTGTACACTTTCTCATCTCCATCTGAGATCCTACCAACAATCTCACTCCTGTACACTCTCTAATCTCCATCTGAGATTCTACCAACAATCTATCTCATGTACACTCTCTCATCTCCATCTGAGATTATACCAGCAATCTCACTCCTGTACGCTCTCTCATCTCCATCTGAGATTCTACCAACAATCTCACTCCTGTACACCCTCTCATCTCCATCTGAGATCCTACCTTTAATCTCACTCCTGTACACTCTCTCATCTCCATCTGAGATTCTACGAACAATCTCACTCATGTACGCTCTCTCATCTCCATCTGAGATTCCACCTACAATCTCACTCCTGTACGCTCTCTCTCATATTTCCAGCTGAGATTCTACCAACAACCTCACTCCTGTACACCCTCTCATCTCCATCTGAGATCCTACCTACAATCTCACTCCTGTACACTGTCTCATCTCCATCTGAGATTCCACCAACAATCTCACTCCTGTACACTCTCTCATCTCCATCTCAGATTTTACCAACAATCTCACTCCTGTACACTCTCTCATCTCCATCTGAGATTCCACCAACAATCTCACTCCTATACACTCTCTCATCTGCATCTGTGATTCTACCAACAATCTCACTCTTGTACATCCTCTCATCTCCATCTGAGATTCTACAAACAATCTCACTCCTGCACACCCTCTCATCCCCATCTGAGATCCAACCTACAATCTCACTTCTGTACACTCTCTCATCTCCATCTGTATCCTGCCAACAATCTCACTCCTGTACACTCTCTCATCTCCATCTGAGATCCTACGAACAATCTCACTCCTGTACTCTCTTTCACTTCCATCTGAGATTCTACCAGCAATCTGACTCCTGTGCACCCTCTCAGCTCCATCTCAGATCCTACCAACAATCTCTATTCCTGTACAACCTCTCATCTCCATCTGAGATCCTACCAACAATCTCACTCCTGTACACTCTCTCATCTCTTTCTGAGATCCTACCAACAAACTAACTTCTGTACACCCTCTCATCTCCATCTGAGATCATGCCAATAATCTCACTCCTGTACACTCTCTCATCTCCATGTGAGATTCTACCAACAATCTCACTCATGTGCACTCTCTCATCTCCCTCTGAGATTCCACCAACAATCTCACTCCTGTACACTCTCCCATCTCCATCTGAGATCCTACCAACAATCTCACTCCTGTACACTTTCTCATCTCCATCTGAGATCCTACCAACAATCTCACTCATGTGCACTCTCTCATCTCCCTCTGAGATTCCACCAACAATCTCACTGCTGTACACTCTCTCATCTCCATCTGAGATTCTAACAACAATCTCACTCCTGTACACCCTCTCATGTCCATCTGAGATCCTACCTACAATCTCACTCCTGTACACTCTCTCATCTCCATCTGAGATCCTACCAACAATCTCACTCCTGTACACCCTCTCATCTCCATCTGAGATCCTACCAACAATCTCACTCCTGTACACTCTCTCATCTCCATCTGAGATCCTACGAACAATCTCACTCCTGTACTCTCTCTCATTTCCATCTGAGATTCTACCAACAATCTCACTCCTGTACACCCTCTCATCTCCATCTGAGATCCTACCAACAATCTGACTCCTGTACACTCTCTCATCTCCATCTGAGATCCTACCAACAATCTCACTCCTGTACCGCCTCATGTCCATCTGAGATCCTACCAACAATCTCACTCCTGTGCACTTTCTCATTTCCAGCTGAGATTCTACCAACAATCTCACTCCTGTACGTACTCATCTCCATCTGAGATCCTACCAACTTTCTCACTCCTGTACACCCTCTCATCTCCGTCTGAGATCCTACCAATAATCTCACTCCTGTACACTCTCCAATCTCCATCTGAGATCCTACCAACAATCTCACTCCTGTACACTCCCTTATCTCTATCTGAGATCCTACCAACAATCTCACTCTTGTACACCCTCTCAACTCCATCTGAGATCCTACCAACAATCTCACTCCTGCACACTCTCTCGTCTCCATCTGAGATCCTACCAACAATCTAAATCCTGTACACCCTCTCATCTCCATCTGAGATCATGCCAACAATCTCACTCCTGTACACCCTCTCATCTCCATCTGAGATTCTACCAACAATCTGAGTCCTGCACACACTCTCATCTCTATCTGAGATCCTACCAACAATCTCACTCCTGTACGCTCTCTCATTTCCATCTGAGACTCTACCAACAACCTCACTCCTGTACACCCTCTCATCTCCATCTGAGATCCTATCTACAATCTCACTCCTGTACACTCTCTCATCTCCATCTGAGATCCAGCCAACAATCTCACTCCTGTACACTCTCTCATCTCCATCTGAGATTCCACCAACAATCTCACTCCTGTACACTCTCTTATCTCCATCTCAGATTTTACCAACAATCTCACTCCTGTACAGTCTCTCATCTCCATCTGAGATTCCACCAACAATCTCACTCCTATACACTCTCTCATCTGCATCTGTGATTCTACCAACAATCTCACTCCTGTACACCCTCTCCTCTCCGTCTGAGATCCTACCAACAATCTCACTCCTGTACACTCTCCAATCTCCATCTGAGATCCCACCAACAATCTCACTCCTGTACACCCTCTGATCTCCATTTGATATTCTACCAACAATCTCACTCCTGTACACCCTCTCAACTCCATCTGAGATTCTACCAACACTCTCACTCCTGTATACCCTCTCATCTCCATCTGAGATCCAACCAACAATCTCACCCATGTACACTCTCTCATCTCCATCTGAGATTCCACCTACAATCTCACTCCTGTACGCTCTCTCATTTCCAGCTGAGATTCTACCAACAACCTCACTCCTGTACACCCTCTCATCTCCATCTGAGATCCTACCTACAATCTCACTCCTGTACACTGTCTCATCTCCATCTGAGATTCCACCAACAATCTCACTCCTGTACACTCTCTCATCTCCATCTCAGATTTTACCAACAATCTCACTCCTGTACACTCTCTCATCTCCATCTGAGATTCCACCAACAATCTCACTCCTATACACTCTCTCATCTGCATCTGTGATTCTACCAACAATCTCACTCTTGTACGCCCTCTCATCTCCATCTGAGATTCTACCAACAATCTCACTCCTGCACACCCTCTCATCTCCATCTGAGATCCAACCTACAATCTCACTTCTGTACACTCTCTCATCTCCATCTGAGATCCTGCCAACAATCTCACTCCTGTACACTCTCTCATCTCCATCTGAGATCCTACGAACAATCTCACTCCTGTACTCTCTTTCACTTCCATCTGAGATTCTACCAGCAATCTGACTCCTGTGCACCCTCTCAGCTCCATCTGAGATCCTACCAACAATCTCTATTTCTGTACACTCTCTCATCTCTTTCTGAGATCCTACCAACAATCTAACTTCTGTACACCCTCTCATCTCCATCTGAGATCATGCCAATAATCTCACTCCTGTACACTCTCTCATCTCCATGTGAGATTCTACCAACAATCTCACTCATGTGCACTCTCTCATCTCCCTCTGAGATTCCACCAACAATCTCACTGCTGTACACTCTCTCATCTCCATCTGAGATTCTACCAACAATCTCACTCCTGTACACCCTCTCATCTCCATCTGAGATCCTACCTACAATCTCACTCCTGTACACTCTCTCATCTCCATCTGAGATTCTGCCAACAATCTCACTCATGTACACTCTCTCATCTCCATCTGAGATTCCACCTACAATCTCACTCCTGTACTCTTTCTCATCTGCATTAGAGATCTTACCAACAATCTCACTCCTGTACACTTTCTCATCTCCATCTGAGATTTTACCAATATTCTTACTCCTGCACACTCCCTCATCTCCATCTGAGATTCCACCAACAATCTCACTCCTGTACACTCTCTCATCACCATCTGAGATCCTACCAACAATCTGACTCCTGTACACTTCCTCATCTCCATCTGAGATTCTACCAACAATCTCACTCCTGTACACTTTCTCATCTCCATCTGAGATCCTACCTACAATCTCACTCATGTACACTCTCTCATCTCCATCTGAGATTCTACCAACAATCTCACTCATGTACACTCTCTCATCTCCATCTGAGATTCCACCTACAATCTCACTCCTGTACGCTCTCTGATTTCCATCTGAGATTCTACCAACATCCGCACTCCTGTACGCCCTCTCATCTCCATCTGAGATCCTACCAACAATCTCACTCCTGTACACTCTCCAATCTCCATCTGAGATCCTACCAACAATCTCACTCCTCTACACTCTCTTATCTCTATCTGAGATCCTACCAACAATCTAAATCCTGTACACCCTCTCATCTCCATCTGAGATCATGCCAACAATCTCACTCCTGTACACTCTCTCGTCTCCATCTGAGATTCTACCAACAATCTCAGTCCTGCACACCCTCTCATCTCCAACTGAGATTCTACCAACAACCTCACTCCTGTACACCCTCTCATCTCCATCTGAGATCCTACCTGCAATCTCACTCCTGTACACTCTCTCATCTCCATCTCAGATTTTACCAACAATCTCACTCCTGTACACTCTCTCATCTCCATCTGAGATTCCACCAACAATCTCACTCCTATACACTCTCTCATCTGCATCTGTGATTCTACCAACAATCTCACTGCTGTACACCCTCTCATCTCCATCTGAGATCCTACCAACAATCTCACTCCTGTACACCCTCTCATCTCCATCTGAGATCCTATCTACAATCTCACCCCTGTACACCCTCTCATCTCCATCTGAGATCCTACGAACAATCTCACTCCTGTACTCTCTCTCATTTCCATCTGAGATTCTACCAACAATCTCACTCCTGTACACCCTCTCATCTCCATCTGGGATCCTACCAACAATCTGAGTCCTGTACACTCTCTCATCTCCATCTGAGATCCTACCAACAATCTCATTCCTGTACCGCCTCATCTCCTTCTGAGATCCTACCAACAATCTCACTCCTGTGCACTTTCTCATTTCCAGCTGAGATTCTACCAACAATCTCACTCCTGTACGTACTCATCTCCATCTGAGATCCTACCAAATTTCTCACTCCTGTACACCCTCTCATCTCCATCTGAGATCCTACCAACAATCTCACTCCTGTACACCCTTTTGTCTCCATCCGAGCTTCTACCAACAATCTCACTCCTGTACACTCTATCATCTCTATCTGAGATCCTACCTACAATCTCACTCCTGTACACTCTCTCACCTCTATCTGAGATCCTGCCAACAATCTCTCTCCTGTACACCCTCTGATCTCCATCTGAGATTCTACCAGTAATCTCACTTATGTACACCCTCTCATCTCCATCTGAGATCCTACCAACAATCTGACTCCTATACACCCTCTCCTCTCCATCTGAGACCCTACCAACAATCTCACTCGTGCACACTCTCCAATTTCCATCTGAGATCCTACCAAAAATCTCACTCCTGTACACTCTCTTATCTCTATCTGAGATTCTACCAACAATCTCACTCCTGAACACCCTCTGATCTCTATCTGATATTCTACCAACAATCTCACTCCTGCACACCCTCTCATCTCCATCTGAGATCCTACCTGCAATCTCACTCCTGTACACTCTCTCATCTCCATCTCAGATTTTACCAACAATCTCACTCCTCTACACTCTCTCATCTCCATCTGAGATTCCACCAACAATCTCACTCCTATACACTCTCTCATCTCCATCTGAGATTCTACCAACAATCTCACTCCTGTACACCCTCTCATCTCCATCTGAGATCCTACCTACAATCTCACTTCTGTACACTCTCTCATCTCCATCTGAGATCCTGCCAACAATCTCACTCCTGTACACTCTCTCATCACCATCTGAGATCCTACCAACAATCTCACTCCTGTACACTTTCTCATCTCCATTAGAGATCTTACCAACAATCTCACTCCTCTACACTTCCTCATCTCCGTCTGAGATCCTACCAACAATCTCACTGCTGTACACTCTCTCATCTCCATCTGAGATCCTACCAAGAATGCCAGTTGTGTACATTTTCTCATTTCCATCGGAGATTCTACCAACAATCTCACTCCTGTACGTCCTCATCTCCATCTGAGATTCTACCAACAATCTATCTCATGTACACTCTCTCATCTCCATCTGAGATTATACCAGCAATCTCACTCCTGTACGCTCTCTCATCTCCATCTGAGATTCTACCAACAATCTCACTCCTGTACACCCTCTCATCTCCATCTGAGATCCTACCTTTAACCTCACTCCTGTACACTCTCTCATCTCCATCTGAGATTCTACCAACAATCTCACTCATGTACACTCTCTCATCTCCATCTGAGATTCCACCTACAATCTCACTCCTGTACGCTCTCTCATTTCCAGCTGAGATTCTACCAACAGCCTCACTCCTGTACACCCTCTCATCTCCATCTGAGATCCTACCTACAATCGCACTCCTGTACACTGTCTCATCTCCATCTGAGATTCCACCAACAATCACACTCCTGTACACTCTCTCATCTCCATCTGAGATTCCACCAACAATCTCACTCCTATACACTCTCTCATCTGCATCTGTGATTCTACCAACAATCTCACTCTTGTACACCCTCTCATCTCCATCTGAGATTCTACCAACAATCTCACTCCTGCACACTCTCTCATTTCCATCTGAGATCCTACCAACAATCTCACTCTTCTACACTGTCTCATCTCCATCTGAGATTCCACCAACAATCTCACTCCTGTACACTTTCTCATCTCCATCTGAGATTTTACCAATATTCTCACTCCTGTACACTCCCTCATCTCTATTTGAGATTCTACCAACAATCAATCTCATGTACACTCTCTCATCTCCATCTGAGATTATACCAGCAATCTCACTCCTGTACGCTCTCTCATCTCCATCTGAGATTCTACCAACAATCTCACTCCTGTACACCCTCTCATCTCCATCTGAGATTCTACCAACAATCTCACCCATGTACACTCTCTCATCTCGTTCTGAGATTCCACCTACAATCTCACTCCTGTACGCTCTCTCATTTCCAGCTGAGATTCTACCAACAACCTCACTCCTGTACACCCTCTCATCTCCATCTGAGATCCTACCTGCAATCTCACTCCTGTACACTCTCTCATCTCCATCTCAGATTTTACCAACAATCTCACTCCTGTACACTCTCTCATCTCCATCTGAGATTCCACCAACAATCTCACTCCTATACACACTCTCATCTGCATCTGTGATTCTACCAACAATCTCACTGCTGTACACCCTCTCATCTCCATCTGAGATCCTACCAAAAATCTGATTCCTGTACACCCTCTCATCTTCATCTGAGATCCTACCTACAATCTCACTCCTGTACATTCTCTCATCTCCATCTGAGATCCAGCCAAACATCTCACTCCTGTACACCCTCTCATCTCCATCTGAGATTCCACCAACAATCTCACTCCTGTACACTCTCTCATCTCCATCTCAGATTTTACCAACAATCTCACTCCTGTACACTCTGTCATCTCCATCTGAGATTCCACCAACAATCTCACTCTTATACACTCTCTCATCTGCATCTGTGATTCTACCAACAATCTCACTCCTGTACACGCTCTCATCTCCATCTGAGATTCTACCAACAATCTCACTCCTGTACGCCCTCTCATCTCCATCTGAGATTCTACCAACAATCTCACTCCTGTACACCCTCTCATCTCCATCTGAGATTCTACCAACAATCTCACTCCTGTACACTCTCTCATCTCCATCTGAGATCCTACGAACAATCTCACTCCTGTACTCTCTTTCACTTCCATCTGAGATTCTACCAACAATCTCACTCCTGTAGACCCTCTCATCTCCATCTGAGATCCTACCTACAATCTCACTCCTGTACACTCTCTCATCTCTATCTGAGATCCTGCCAACAATCTCTCTCCTGTACAACCTCTGATCTCCATCTGAGATCCTACCAACAATCTGACTCCTGTACACCCTCTCCTCTCCGTCTGAGATCCTACCAACAATCTCACTCCTGTACACTCTCTTATCTCTATCTGAGATCCTACCAACAATCTCACTCTTGTACACCCTCTGATCTCCATCTGAGATTCTACCAACAATCTCACTCCTGTACACCCTCTCAACTCCATCTGAGATTCTACCAACATTCTCACTACTGTCCACTCTCTCATCTCCATCTGAGATCCTGCCAACAATCTCTATTCCTGTACACCCTCTCATCTCCATCTGAGATCCTACCAACAATCTCACTCCTGCACACTCTCTCGTCTCCATCTGAGATCCTACCAACAATCTAAATCCTGTACACCCTCTCATCTCCATCTGAGATCATGCCAACAATCTCACTCCTGTACACCCTCTCATCTCCATCTGAGATTCTACAAACAATCTCAGTCCTGCACACACTCTCATCTTTGTCTGAGACTCTACCAACAACGTCACTCCTGTACACCCTCTCATCTCCATCTGAGATCCTATCTAAAATCTCACTCCTGTACACTCTCTCATCTCCATCTGAGATCCAGCCAACAATCTCACTCCTGTACACTCTCTCATCTCCATTTGAGATTCCACCAAAAATCTCACTCCTGTACACTCTCTTATCTCCATCTCAGATTTTATCAACAATCTCACTCCTGTACAGTCTCTCATCTCCATCTGAGATTCCACCAACAATCTCACTCCTATACACTCTCTCATCTGCATCTGTGATTCTACCAACAATCTCACTCTGTACACCCTCTCCTCTCCGTCTGAGATCCTACCAACAATCTCACTCCTGTACACTCTCCAATCTCCATCTGAGATCCTACCAACAATCTCACTCCTGTACACTGTCTCATCACCATCTGAGATCCCACCAACAATCTCACTCCTGTACACCCTCTGATCTCTATTTGATATTCTACCAACAATCTCACTCCTGTACACCCTCTCAACTCCATCTGAGATTCTACCAACATTCTCACTCCTGTATACCCTCTCATCTCCATCTGAGATCCAACCAACAATCTCACTACTGTACACTCTCTCATCTCCATCTGAGAACCTACCAACAATCTCACTCCAGTTGCCTCTCCAATCTCCATCTGAGATCCTACCAACAATCTAAATCCTGTACACCCTCTCATCTCCATCTGAGATCATGCCAACATTCTCACTCTTGTATACCCTCTCATCTCCATCTGAGATCGTACCAACTATCTCACTCCTGTGCACTTTCTCATTTCCAGCTGAGATTCTACCAACAATCTCAATCCTGTACGTAATCATCTCCATCTGAGATCCTACCAACAATCACACTCCTGTACACCCTCTTGTCTCCATCTGAGATTCTACCAACAATTTCACTCCTGTACACTCTCTCATCTCTATCTGACATCCTACCGACAACCTCACTGCTGTACACTCTCTCATTTCCATCTGAGATCCTACCAACACTCTCACTCCTGTACACGCCCTCATCTCCATCTGGGATTCTACCAACAATCTCACTCCTGTACACTGTCTCATCACCATCTGAGATCCCACCAACAATCTCACTCCTGTACACCCTCTGATCTCCATTTGATATTCTACCAACAATCTCACTCCTGTACACCCTCTCAACTCCATCTGAGATCATGCCAACATTCTCACTCCTGTATACACTCTCATCTCCATCTGAGATCGTAGCAGCAATCTCACTCCTGTGCACTTTCTCATTTCCAGCTGAGATTCTACCAACAATCTCACTCCTGTACACCCTCTTGTCTCCATCTGAGATCCTACCAACAATCTCACTCCTGTTGCCTCTCCAATCTCCATCTGAGATCCTACCAACAATCTAAATCCTGTACACCCTCTCATCTCCATCTGAGATAATGCCAACATTCTCACTCCTGTATACCCTCTCATCTCCATCTGAGATCGTACCAACAATCTCACTCCTGTGCACTTTCTCATTTCCAGCTGAGATTCTACCAACAATCTCACTCCTGTACGTACTCATCTCCATCTGAGATCCTACCAACAATCACACTCCTGTACACCCTCTTGTCTCCATCTGAGATTCTACCAACAATCTCACTCCTGTACACACTCTCTCATCTCTATGTGAGATCCTACCGACAACCTCACTGCTGTACACTCTCTCATCTCCTTCTGAGATCCTACCAACAATCTCACTCCTGTACACCCTCTCATCTCCATCTGAGATCCTACCTACAATCTCACTCCTGTACACCCTCTCATCTCCATCTGAGATGATACCTACAATCTCACTCCTGTATGCTTTCTCATCTCCATCTGAGATTCCACCAATAATCTCACTCCTGTACACTCTCTCATCAACATCTGAGATCCTACCAACAATCTAACTCCTGTACACTTCCTCATCTCCATCTGAGATCCTACCAACAATCTAACTCTGTACACTTCCTCATCTCCATCTGAGATTCTATCAACAATCTCACTCCTGTACGTCCTCATCTCCATCCGACATCCTACCAACAATCTCGCTCCTGTACACCCTCTCATCTCCATCTGAGATCCTACCAACAATCTCACTCCTGTACCCTCTCTCATCTCCATCTGAGATCCTACCAAGAATCACACTCCTGTACACCCTCTCATCTCCTTCTGAGATCCTACCAACAATCTCACTCCTGTACACCCTCTCATCTCCATCTGAGATCCTATCAACAATCTGACTCCCATACATCCTCTCATCCCCATCTGAGATTCTACCAACCATCTCACTCCTGTACACCCTCTCATCTCCATCTGAGATCCTACCAACAATCTCACTCCTGAACACTCTCTCATCTCCATCTGAGATCCTACGAACAATCTCACTCCTGTACTCTCTCTCATTTCCATCTGAGATTCTACCAACAATCTCACTCCTGTACACCCTCTCATCTACATCTGAGATCCTACCAACAATCTGACTCCTGTACACTCTCTCATCTCCATCTGAGATCCTACCAACAATCTCACTCCTGTACCGCCTCATGTCCATCTGAGATCCTACCAACAATCTCACTCCTGTGCACTTTCTCATTTCCAGCTGAGATTCTACCAACAATCTCACTCCTGTACGTACTCATCTCCATCTGAGATCCTACCAACTTTCTCACTCCTGTACACCCTCTCATCTCCGTCTGAGATCCTACCAACAATCTCACTCCTGTACACTCTCCAATCTCCATCTGAGATCCTACCAACAATCTCACTCCTGTACACTCCCTTATCTCTATCTGAGATCCTACCAACAATCTCACTCTTGTACACCCTCTGATCTCCATCTGATATTCTACCAACAATCTCACTCCTGTACACCCTCTCAACTCCATCTGAGATCCTACCAACAATCTCACTCCTGCACACTCTCTCGTCTCCATCTGAGATCCTACCAACAATCTAAATCCTGTACACCCTCTCATCTCCATCTGAGATCATGCCAACAATCTCACTCCTGTACACCCTCTCATCTCCATCTGAGATTCTACCAACAATCTGAGTCCTGCACACACTCTCATCTCTATCTGAGATACTACCAACAATCTCACTCCTGTACGCTCTCTTATTTCCATCTGAGACTCTACCAACAACCTCACTCCTGTACACCCTCTCATCTCCATCTGAGATCCTATCTACAATCTCACTCCTGTACACTCTCTCATCTCCATCTGAGATCCAGCCAACAATCTCACTCCTGTACACTCTCTCATCTCCATCTGAGAACCTACCAACAATCTCACTCCTGTACACTCTCTCGTCTCCATCTGAGATCCTACCAACAATCTCACTCCTGTTGCCTCTCCAATCTCCATCTGAGATCCTACCAACAATCTCATTCCTGTACCGCCTCATCTCCTTCTGAGATCCTACCAACAATCTCACTCCCTGTGCACTTTCTCATTTCCAGCTGAGATTCTACCAACAATCTCACTCCTGTACGTACTCATCTCCATCTGAGATCCTACCAACACTCTCACTCCTGTACACTTTCTCATCTCCATCTGAGATTCTACCAACAATCTCACTCCTGTACACTCTCTCATCTCCATCTGAGATTCTACCAACATCTCACTCCTGTACACTTTCTCATCTCCATCTGAGATCCTACCAACAATCTTACTCCTGTACACCCTCTCATCTCCATTTGAGATCCTACGAAAAATCTCACTCCTGTACTCTCTCTCATCTCCATCTGTGATTCTACCAACAATCTCACTCTTGTACACCTTCTCATCTCCATCTGAGATCCTACCTACAATCTCACTCCTGTACACTCTCTCACCTCTATCTGAGATCCTGCCAACAATCTCTCTCCTGTACACCCTCTGATCTCCATCTGAGATTCTACCAGTAATCTCACTTATGTACACCCTCTCATCTCCATCTGAGATCCTACCAACAATCTGACTCCTATACACCTCTCCTCTCCATCTGAGACCCTACCAACAATCTCACTCGTGCACACTCTCCAATTTCCATCTGAGATCCTACCAAAAATCTCACTCCTGTACACTCTCTTATCTCTATCTGAGATTCTACCAACAATCTCACTCCTGTACACCCTCTGATCTCCATCTGATATTCTACCAACAATCTCACTCCTGCACACCCTCTCATCTCCATCTGAGATCCTGCCTGCAATCTCACTCCTGTACACTCTCTCATCTCCATCTCATATTTTACCAACAATCTCACTCCTGTACACCCTCTCATCTCCATCTGAGATCCTACCTACAATCTCACTTCTGTACACTCTCTCATCTCCATCTGAGATGCTACCAACAATCTCACTCCTGTACACTCTCTCATCTCCATCTGAGATTCTACCAACAATCTATCTCATGTACACTCTCTCATCTCCATCTGAGATTCTACCAGCAATCTCACTCCTGTACGCTCTCTCATCTCCATCTGAGATTCTACCAGCAATCTCACTCCTGTACACCCTCTCATCTCCATCTGAGATCCTACCTTTAATCTCACTCCTGTACACTCTCTCATCTCCATCTGAGATTCTACCAACAATCTCACTCATGTACACTCTCTCATCTCCATCTAGATTCCATCTACAATCTCACTCTTGTACGCTCTCTCATTTCCAGCTGAGATTCTACCAACAGCCTCACTCCTGTACACCCTCTCATCTCCATCAGAGATCCTACCTACAATCGCACTCCTGTACACTGTCTCATCTCCATCTGAGATTCCACCACAATCACACTCCTGTACACTCTCTCATCTCCATCTGAGATTCCACCAACAATCTCACTCCTATACACTCTCTCATCTGCATCTGTGATTCTACCAACAATCTCACTCTTGTACACCCTCTCATCTCCATCTGAGATTCTACCAACAATCTCACTCCTGCACACCCTCTCATTTCCATCTGAGATCCTACCAACAATCTCACTCTTCTACACTGTCTCATCTCCATCTGAGATTCCACCAACAATCTCACTCCTGTACACTTTCTCATCTCCATCTGAGATTTTACCAATATTCTCACTCCTGTACACTCCCTCATCTCTATTTGAGATTCTACCAACAATCTATCTCATGTACACTCTCTCATCTCCATCTGAGATTATACCAGCAATCTCACTCCTGTACGCTCTCTCATCTCCATCTGAGATTCTACCAACAATCTCACTCCTGTACACCCTCTCATCTCCATCTGAGATCCTACCTTTAATCTCACTCCTGTACACTCTCTCATCTCCATCTGAGATTCTACCAACAATCTCACCCATGTACACTCTCTCATCTCGTTCTGAGATTCCACCTACAATCTCACTCCTGTACGCTCTCTCATTTCCAGCTGAGATTCTACCAACAACCTCACTCCTGTACACCCTCTCATCTCCATCTGAGATCCTACCTGCAATCTCACTCCTGTACACTCTCTCATCTCCATCTCAGATTTTACCAACAATCTCACTCCTGTACACTCTCTCATATCCATCTGAGATTCCACCAACAATCTCACTCCTATACACTCTCTCATCTGCATCTGTGATTCTACCAACAATCTCACTGCTGTACACCCTCTCATCTCCATCTGAGATCCTACCAACAATCTGATTCCTGTACACCCTCTCATCTTCATCTGAGATCCTACCTACAATCTCACTCCTGTACATTCTCTCATCTCCATCTGAGATCCAGCCAAACATCTCACTCCTGTACACCCTCTCATCTCCATCTGAGATTCCATCAACAATCTCACTCCTGTACACTCTCTCATCTCCATCTCAGATTTTACCAACAATCTCACTCCTGTACACTCTGTCATCTCCATCTGAGATTCCACCAACAATCTCACTCTTATACACTCTCTCATCTGCATCTGTGATTCTACCAACAATCTCACTCCTGTACACGCTCTCATCTCCATCTGAGATCCTACGAACAATCTCACTCCTGTACTCTCTTTCACTTCCATCTGAGATTCTACCAACAATCTCACTCCTGTAGACCCTCTCATCTCCATCTGAGATCCTACCTACAATCTCACTCCTGTACACTCTCTCATCTCTATCTGAGATCCTGCCAACAATCTCTCTCCTGTACAACCTCTGATCTCCATCTGAGATCCTACCAACAATCTGACTCCTGTACACCCTCTCCTCTCCGTCTGAGATCCTACCAACAATCTCACTCCTGTACACTCTCTTATCTCTATCTGAGATCCTACCAACAATCTCACTCTTGTACACCCTCTGATCTCCATCTGAGATTCTACCAACAATCTCACTCCTGTACACCCTCTCAACCCAATCTGAGATTCTACCAACATTCTCACTACTGTCCACTCTCTCATCTCCATCTGAGATCCTGCCAACAATCTCTATTCCTGTACACCCTCTCATCTCCATCTGAGATCCTACCAACAATCTCAATCCTGCACACTCTCTCGTCTCCATCTGAGATCCTACCAACAATCTAAATCCTGTACACCCTCTCATCTCCATCTGAGATCATGCCAACAATCTCACTCCTGTACACCCTCTCATCTCCATCTGAGATTCCACCAACAATCTCACTCCTATACACTCTCTCATCTGCATCTGTGATTCTACCAACAACCTCACTCCTGTACACCCTCTCCTCTCCGTCTGAGATCCTACCAACAATCTCACTCCTGTACACTCTCCAATCTCCATCTGAGATCCTACCAACAATCTCACTCCTGTACACCCTCTGATCTCTATTTGATATTCTACCAACATTCTCACTCCTGTATACCCTCTCATCTCCATCTGAGATCCAACCAACAATCTCACTACTGTACACTCTCTCATCTCCATCTGAGAACCTACCAACAATCTCACTCCAGTTGCCTCTCCAATCTCCATCTGAGATCCTACCAACAATCTAAATCCTGTACACCCTCTCATCTCCATCTGAGATCATGCCAACATTCTCACTCTTGTATACCCTCTCATCTCCATCTGAGATCGTACCAACTATCTCACTCCTGTGCACTTTCTCATTTCCAGCTGAGATTCTACCAACAATCTCAATCCTGTACGTACTCATCTCCATCTGAGATCCTACCAACAATCACACTCCTGTACACCCTCTTGTCTCCATCTGAGATTCTACCAACAATTTCACTCCTGTACACTCTCTCATCTCTATCTGAGATCCTACCGACAACCTCACTGCTGTACACTCTCTCATTTCCATCTGAGATCCTACCAACACTCTCACTCCTGTACACGCCCTCATCTCCATCTGGGATTCTACCAACAATCTCACTCCTGTACACTGTCTCATCACCATCTGAGATCCCACCAACAATCTCACTCCTGTACACCCTCTGATCTCCATTTGATATTCTACCAACAATCTCACTCCTGTACACCCTCTCAACTCCATCTGAGATACTACCAACATTCTCACTCCTGTATACCCTCTCATCTCAATCTGAGATCCAACCAACAATCTCACTACTGTACACTCTCTCATCTCCATCTGAGAACCTACCAACAATCTCACTCCTGTACACTCTCTCGTCTCCATCTGAGATCCTACCAACAATCTCACTCCTGTTGCCTCTCCAATCTCCATCTGAGATCCTACCAACAATCTAAATCCTGTACACCCTCTCATCTCCATCTGAGATCATGCCAACATTCTCACTCCTGTATACACTCTCATCTCCATCTGAGATCGTAGCAACAATCTCACTCCTGTGCACTTTCTCATTTCCAGCTGAGATTCTACCAACAATCTCACTCCTGTACACCCTCTTGTCTCCATCTGAGATCCTACCAACACTCTCACTCCTGTGCACTTTCTCATTTCCAGCTGAGATTCTACCAACAATCTCACTCCTGTACGTAACTCATCTCCATCTGAGATCCTACCAACAATCACACTCCTGTACACCCTCTTGTCTCCATCTGAGATTCTACCAACAATCTCACTCCTGTACACTCTCTCATCTCTATGTGAGATCCTACCGACAACCTCACTGCTGCTGTACACTCTCTCATCTCCTTCTGAGATCCTACCAACACTCTCACTCCTGTACACCCTCTCATCTGCATCTGAGATTCTACCAACAATCTCACTCCTGTACACCCTCTCATCTCCATCTGAGATCCTACCTACAATCTCACTCCTGTACACCCTCTCATCTCCATCTGAGATGATACCTACAATCTCACTCGGTATGCTTTCTCATCTCCATCTGAGATTCCACCAATAATCTCACTCCTGTACACTCTCTCATCAACATCTGAGATCCTACCAACAATCTAACTCCTGTACACTTCCTCATCTCATCTGAGATTCTATCAACAATCTCACTCCTGTACGTCCTCATCTCCATCTGAGATCCTACCAACAATCTAACTCCTGTACACTTCCTCATCTCCATCTGAGATTCTATCAACAATCTCACTCCTGTACGTCCTCATCTCCATCTGACATCCTACCAACAATCTCGCTCCTGTACTCCCTCTCATCTCCATCTGAGATCCTACAACAATCTCACTCCTGTACCCTCTCTCATCTCCATCTGAGATCCTACCAAGAATCACACTCTGTACACCCTCTCATCTCCTTCTGAGATCCTACCAACAATCTCACTCCTGTACACCCTCTCATCTCCATCTGAGATCCTATCAACAATCTGACTCCCATACATCCTCTCATCCCCATCTGAGATTCTACCAACCATCTCACTCCTGTACACCCTCTCATCTCCATCTGAGATCCTACCAACAATCTCACTCCTGAACACTCTCTCATCTCCATCTGAGATCCTACGAACAATCTCACTCCTGTACTCTCTCTCATTTCCATCTGAGATTCTACCAACAATCTCACTCCTGTACACCCTCTCATCTACATCTGAGATCCTACCAACAATCTGAACTCCTGTACACTCTCTCATCTCCATCTGAGATCCTACCAACAATCTCACTCCTGTACCGCCTCATGTCCATCTGAGATCCTACCAACAATCTCACTCCTGTGCACTTTCTCATTTCCAGCTGAGATTCTACCAACAATCTCACTCCTGTACGTACTCATCTCCATCTGAGATCCTACAACTTTCTCACTCCTGTACACCTCTCATCTCCGTCTGAGATCCTACCAACAATCTCAACTCCTGTACTCTCTCCAATCTCCATCTGAGATCCTACCAACAATCTCACTCCTGTACACTCCCTTATCTCTATCTGAGATCCTACCAACAATCTCACTCTTGTACACCCTCTGATCTCCATCTGATATTCTACCAACAATCTCACTCCTGTACACACCTCTCAACTCCATCTGAGATCCTACCAACAATCTCACTCCTGCACACTCTCTCGTCTCCATCTGAGATCCTACCAACAATCTAAATCCTGTACACCCTCTCATCTCATCTGAGATCATGCCAAACAATGCGTGCACTC